>NC_142526.1:8928724-8933724 GCF_964205215.1 Stylophora pistillata | reverse complement strand
TCCGTCTGCGTGGGGTGTTTTTTGCTGAGTGATTTAAAACCACCTGCGGAAAATGTTGACCCCATCCAGCGATAACTACACTCTGAAAATGGAAGGATGTTATGGTCCTCAAAAGATTCTATAAAGAAGACGTTAAATTGTGGTAATTTTTTATGCGATTTTGCAAAGAAAATTCGGTACAACATAGACCATGCATATAAAAAAAATATTGCTATGTTAATTGTAAATTGACTAAATGAGACTGGCTAACGGATCTGACCCACGGAGAAAAAAAAAAGAAGCGGGAAGGAAGCGATCAATTAACAAACACATGATCGACAAGAGAAAGAAAAACCGATGGATGCACGGTCAAACGGTCGGGTGGACACACCCACGGACACGGTTGTGGTCGAGTATGGACGGGGGACTTGTGCGCGGACAGGGGGCAAAGAAGATTGCAACATATCAAAAATATGCTACTTGTCAACACTGTATGTAGCTCACTAGCACTTACCGGAAGATTGCTTCTCTAATCTGATATCTTTCCCACTCCCGATTTCATAGGCACGCCAAGCTGTAATGCTTTCGGGGTTGAACTTAAAATTGTTGAGCTTGCTGATACCGGGAATCATCCTTGCATCATCAATGACGGAATCCTCCATGCTGTCAATTGCAACTTCTCTCACTCCTTCGATGGCTTCGTGGGAAAGAAGAGCTTCTTGGAATTGACTTCCTTACACACGTCGTTGCCTTCGTTTATGTAGACCCTTACTTGGCCTTTACATTTTGCCGCAAGTCTGTCTGCGGCACCTTTACCTCCCTGCGGGTCAGAAAAGTCAATTCCTATAGCCTAGACACCAGTAGCTAGATTCTGCAATGGCTGGACACGCAAGGATTGTACATGATAAGTGATAGCAACCGGCGTTTTCCTGCCTGAAATATGCCTTCGTTACTTCCCCGTGTTGCAGCTTTAGGGTGTTCAGAACATCTTGCACGATAGCCACCACTTCAGGACTTCTTTGACTGCACGCGCGACTGGATTACATGGATGAATCTTGCCATTCAAGGCCATTTTCGCGACGATAGATTTTCACACAAATAATTCTCGGAAAGTTCTTTAAATAATGTGATGATAGTTTCCTCGACGGACTTTTATATTGTTCTTTCATCCAAGATTATTAAAGCAGAAATAAAAGAATTTGAGGCCATTCTTTGTTCACCCGAACATGTTAAGCGTCACAGCTTAGGTCACGCACAGGTCATTAAACTTGATAAATTGCATACATTGTCTATACCGTGAATGCTGTTAATAATCCAAATAGCTTTCTTTTTCTTCATTTAAGCACGAAGATTTTTTAGTATATTTGGTAAGAAGCAACTCAACACATCATTAATTTAGTGTAAGTAGCGGCGTTTTAGCCAACACTGATTGTTTTCGAAATGTTCTGAGGTTTGTAAATCCCATCAGCCGTGTTAACATGTGTTAAGAGACACGCTGGCACTTAAAACGTAGTTAAGAAAGACTAAAAGATTAAAAACTACTTTGCTTTACATTCACAGCTTCACAGAAGAAACATAACGATGCTGACGTCATTTAATTTTTTCTGTGTATTTTCGACAAACTGACTCTATAATTAGCTTGAAATTAACATCAAATTCTGCACGCTTAGGCCCGTTTCAGACGCCGAACTTTTCATGAGCCGAACTAAATTCGAATTTGGACCGACCCAAATTAACAAAAGTACGCCTGCTGATTCAGACGCCGTTCTTTTCGGCCGTTCCAAATTCAGTTCCAGTAAAAACCAGTCAAACTGCTTGCAAAATACATTAAAACAATTTATGCATTAGGATCGGCACATGAAAAGTACGGCGTCTGAATTAAAGCCGTTCCAAAGGCGTTCTACAGGCGAAATTCTCGGCCAAGCCAGGCGGGAAGAACGGGTGAGCCGTTCGAAATTGAAATAGCCGTTCCAAATTGATTCAGACGCCGATCTTTTCATGTACTTAATTCAAGGAATTAGGTTCGGCTCATGAAAAGATCGGCGTCTGAACCGGGCCTTACATAGCACTTAGGTGGCATCACGTTTTATTTAACTGCCAAGACGAGACTTAATTTCCAACGGCCAAACTCTCCAGGTGTATAGTTTGATAAATGAGCTCTCGTCTGATATGGTTTCAATGTCGAAATTTTAGGTACCAGGTGTCGTTTAAACCGGTAAAAGTTATCCTTCATTTTGTCTCCTAAAAAGGCGTGCAAAATACACCTTTATAAAAACGGCGATAAAACCCATACCAAAGAGAATTACAAGAAACTTTTTATATGCTTTCACTGTGCAGTGATATTATAGTTACTGTGCAAAGTCTGATGGTGAATGGACTTGTTTGGCGCTGCCAACAGTTTTCTAAAGTTGCGTGACGATTTGACCGTTTAGGCAAGGCGAAAACGGCTTTTTAAACGAATTTTCAAACTTTTTAAATTTCAGCCGGAAAGAAAATCGCTGGAACTTTAAAATATTTTTTTCGAAACTAGTTCACAGATAGGGATGTTTTGGCAAAATAAAAAAAAATTCGATTTTTCGTCACTGATTTTCGATCCTCGAAATATTCTGGCGGTCTCTCTTAATTTATCTCCTGATCACTTCTGGGAGTAAAAGAGTTCAAAGGTTTTTCGAGACAGTTTATCATCAGTGCGTGGGCTGACTTTGAAGCTACAAGAACCTTAAAGGTAAGATATAGTATCGTAGTTCTTTTTGTACCTATTTCAAACAAATATGAAATTATTTAGATGAAGATTTACTCGCACAGACCCGTCAACAGACAAGAATGTCTTTTTTGTTGTGTAAATTTTTTCAAAAGTCTAGGGCGGAAGTTTTGGCCGAAATGTCATCATATTAGCAAAGGTTGAATGCTAGACTCAGCGATTCATGTGCATAAAAGCACCGATTAGATCATTGTATTGCAGTTTTCTACACAAAATCTTCAACGTTTTCAGCATTGATTTCGCCGATGAACACTATGAAAAGAAAATTCAGAAATAAGGACTTTGCAGCAGGTCACGGTTATCTCAGTTTTGGTGTAATCTTAAAATTTCAGTGCCAGCAGACGCGAAAAACTATGCGACGGTTACTTTAATAGTTCTTGGTTTTTTGGTCTCCACTGATCGTAGTTTATACTGAATGTTGTTTTGAAGATTCATATATTTAGTTTACCTGTGCTGCAATCAATTTTGCTCCTGGAATAAAAAGTTGCATAACAGCATGTTTGGCAAAATATTACAATGGGATATTACGCTTAGAGACTTCCTTGAAGAAAAAAAGGTACAAATAAATATATCGTAGTAATATACAGACAAATGTGGTTTTAAGGTTATTCTGAGTTTAATCGTCGAATCGTGCTCGCTTGATCGTGAAAACTGTGTTCTGCAAAACACGACTGGACGGGGATTTTGTTGAATGACGATATTTTGAATGTCCGGGCACTTTCGGACACTTAGTCTTAATAGAAGGTATGTCATTAAATAACTATGCATGGTAGGAGTTGAATAATTGTTTTTGTTTAGTAAAAAGTTTGGACTGAAGTTGAACAATTAATTTTGTTGAGAAAAATAAAGATAGCTATTGAAGTTGAATAAATATTGTTGTCGAATGAAAATAATTTTGGTTGAATATGAAAAGAAAATGTGTGTCGTTGAACATAAATATAAAATGTTGACTATAATTGTAAACTGTTGAATAAAAATATATTTTGTTGAGCATAGTTGTTGAATAAAAATATGCAAGTTGTTTAATTTTGCAACATTTGGCATGGCTAACCATAGTTTGCCTGCCAGCAGCACTTGAAAATTTGAAAAACGCCCCCTAATTAGATATGCACGAGTAAGGATAAAGCGCAAATCGCAACGGAAGTGGATTTTCACTTCCGTTGCTTGTCAAAATTTTTGTTATTCGAAGGGAATCACATGTGTCAAAATTTGTGTTCACATGTCGCTGAACGAGAATTGCCGCTTTTGCGGCTGTAGTTTTAAAGTTAAATACAGCTCATACCTGTCATCAGTAAATTTATTCAGAGTATCGAAGAGAAGTGATGCTTATGGAGTAATTTTATCAGACGTGTGTGCTGGAATTGGCATCGAACTCATTCAAAACAACGAACAGTTATCCAATCGCTCTACTAACTATGGTGACATGGCGGCATGCGCCAGCAGTTTTTAAATTGTAGCATTGTTGAAGAGGTTTCTCCCTTCACATAAATAAGAAGTTTTGAGAATTTTAATGGTTAATGCCACTGAGTAACTCGCGACCTTGATTCCCGACTTCGCGTTCTCCCGATAAGGTAATTTTTGTTGAAATTTTGTTACGCTGTTTTATATTTAGGGCCTGATTACATGAGCCGAGCTGGCCCGGTTAGCCGAGCTGATTTCTTTTGTTTTCACGCTTTGGCGAACACCAAAACAAAAGAAATCAGCCCGGCTAACAGGGCCAGCCCGGGTCATGTAATCAGGCCCTTAGAAAGCCTTCTTCACCTCTGTGTGTCATGTGTTAACTTGGCCAATTGTCATAATTTATTCGCAGATACACTAGTTTTGAAATCCAGTTTGAAAGATCAATTCACACCGTAACTCACATTGACTCACACCGTAAGTCAGTTATGCTTTCTAAGGTGTATGAGTTTGATCAAATGCGTCATATGAAAAGTTTACGATTTATTTAAGCTGGCGTTTCAAGTGATCCCACTCTTTTCAAGCACAAGAGACAGTGACTTGCCAATTGGTAGGTGTTGCGTGGGTTCACTCATATTTCGCCGGTTTTAACGTTTGTGCCATTTATGACGCTTGCCTGAGAATTAATTTTCTATAAGATAGTGTGTCACCCGTTTAATGTTGCATGTTTTCAAATGGGTAGCCCGCCGAAAGGGTCCTTTCATATATCTCTTAACTTAAGGTAAAGAACGGTTTTAACCCAATTCGCTTTCTGTAGCTGCTCTAGTTTTAAGTGACTTAGACATTTACATTTTCAATAAAA
>NC_142526.1:8811224-8923724 GCF_964205215.1 Stylophora pistillata | reverse complement strand
AGGCCCGTAAACAGACAAAAATATCTCTTTGTTGTGGAAATTCTTTCAAAAGTTTATGGTGGAAGTTTTGACGGACATGTCGTGCATCACATGAGTACATGTTGTATACTAGAATTTGGCGACTTCGAAACTTTTCTGAAGAAAAAAGGGCAAAAATAAATATATCGTGGTAATATGCAGACGAATGAGGTTTTCATATTATTCTGAATTTAACCATCGATTCGTGCTCGCTTGATCGTAGAAACTGTGTTTTGCGGAACATGACATGAACATTTGTAGTTGCCTTTCATTGAACAATGTCTTTATTATTTCTACTGAACTTGTCCTTGTTGCCGCCTTTTTGGAGCATTAAAATGGTGAAACACCAAGCTGTTAGTCTTGATGAAATAAAATACTCAGAATAATAACTGCGTTAAAATCTCTGTTGTCCGTGTGTCGTTATGGCTTAGTCATGTGATCATTCATATCTTCGAAGTCATCCGCTGTTTGTCTCGTCATAACAAAAGTTATGTAAATGTTTTAGACTGACCACGTGAACAACTTTTATCTAATCGCTCTTAAGAAGGTTGTCGAAGCAGTTTATCATCAGTGCGTAGGCTGATTTTGAAGCTTCAAGAGCGTTTAAAGGTGAGAAATAGCATCATAGTTCTTTTTGTACTTATTTCCGACCCGTAAAAGGACAACAATATCTTTTTTATTGGGGAAATTCTTTCAAAAGTATATGGCGGAAGTTTTGACCGAAATGTCGTGCATCATATTAGTATATATGTTGTATGCTAGAAGTCGGCGACTTGTGCGTATATAAGCATCGATGAGATTATTTATATTGCAGTTTTCCTCACAAAATCTTCTACGCTTTAATATCGCTTTGATTTCGGAGTGGAATACCGCGACGAGAAATTTCAGCAAGAAGGACTTTGCAGCAGGTCACGGTTATCTCAGTTTGTGTAAGATCTTAAGGTTACCGTGCGCCTTCAGGGGGTGTCTCGCGTGCAAGCGATGTAGCGCGTCCGGTTTAAACTGTAGATATCCAAACCCCCAATTAAATTAAAGCTTATAGGACTGGCTATCAGACTATACCAAAAATTTTGAAAAAATATGAATTGTCGAATTTTTCACGACTTCTAAATGCGAGCGCCCGAATCACCTTTTGAACGTTAGATGTTAAAGCGAATTTTGTTTTTCTCTTAAGTAATGTGTTCCTCCGTTTCCGGGGCCAAAGCGCTAAAAAAAACGTGTCTGCGATTTGCCATATTCAATTTCAGTGAAAAGTTACAGAACATTTTTGAAATAGGATTAAAAAAAATGTGGAGTGAATGTACAAAAATCGCTCTTGAAAAAAAAGTATTTAGAAATAAAAAATTCGGAGACATCTTTTTGTTGTTTATATGTAAAACTAGCTACTGTCAAAATTTGAGAGAAATCAAACAAATTCCCTTTGACTTGCAGCTCTTAAAAGGTGATTCGGGCGCTCGCATTTAGAAGTATTGAAAAATTCGATAATTAATTTTTTTTCAAAAGTTTTGGTATAGTTTGATAGCCAGCCAGTCCTATAAACCGGACGCACTACGTCGCTTACACGCGGGAGACCCCTGAAGGTGCACGGTAACCTTAAAAAAAGTGGTGAATGATCTCAAAAAAATGGTGAAACACCAAGCTGCTAGCCTTGATAAACTGAAATACCAAGAGTAACGACTGATAAAATCTCTTTTGTCCGCTTGTTGTTATGGGTTGGTCATGTGATCATTCATATTTTCTAAGTTATCCGCTGCTCGTCACATAACAAAAGTCACGCAAATGTTCTAGACTGACTACGTGAGCAGTGTTGTAGGGGTTTTTCATCAATTTCGATCACAGGCAGCCCAAGCTCACTACGAGAAAAGCGGACGTGACTCTTACCGTGTTGCGTAACGTTTTATATTTAGAAAGGTTTGTATGGGATGTTATCGGTTTGCCTTAAAAGAGAGAAAAAAATGTCTTGTTTTGAAATATAATGGGCTCACTTTATTGCCTTGTTGTTTTCTTTGTTGATTCCGAACGTCTCAGGCCATTTTGAAGCGTTTTCGGCGAGTTAGCGCTATGTTGGTTTTAGCAGTTGAACACCAACATAGCGCTAACTCGCCGAAAACGCTTCAAAATGGCCTGAGACGTTCGGAATCAACAAAGAAAACAACAAGGCAATAAAGTGAGCCCATTATATTTCAAAACAAGACATTTTTTTCTCTCTTTTAAGGCAAACCGATAACATCCCATACAAACCTTTCTAAATATAAAACGTTACGCAACACGGTAAGAGTCACGTCCGCTTTTCTCGTAGTGAGCTTGGGCTGCCTGTGTTTCGATCAGAATTCATAGAGCGGATCGATACCTTAAGAAACATTTTCAAAATGTTTTAGACGGAAGTACTTATCGATTTTCCTCGCAGACGTGTTTAGAATTGCCTGGCATTAGATAACGTCCTTATTTTAGGCCAGATTCGATTCTTGGGCCATTCCATTTAATATCCGCACCCCCTATTGAAGGCCTGGGATTTCTTAGGGGGAGGGGGGTCAATGCTATATTTTTTTCTTAGGGGGGTTGAACCATATTTCTGAGAGGGGTCGCCATAAAGTACCCTTGACAGAAATTCTCACGAGTAGTTTCTGAAGGAGGTTCAATTGGTTTGCTTGATATCTACATAAAATTCTGAAGGGGGTGGAAAGCCTTCAATAGGGGGGGGGGGGTGCGGATTTTAAATGGAATGGCCCCTTGTATCTGTACGCTAAGTGAGGATTTAGCCCGGCCGCAATGGTAAGTTTCAAACAAAAATTCTGCTAAATGTTAGAGCTGTAATTTCAGAGTATCACAGACAAAGACTATGAGACAGGGTGTTGACTCTTGTGATTTGTTCATCAAAAATGTTCGTCACGATAATTTTATCATATTGACGCGTATGGAATAGAGGTGGAAAACACAATCTCATCGTAGGATTCATGTCGAAGTTGAAGAGAGCATATGACATTACTTGATTGATGTTTACGCACATACTCGAGTTTTGGTTAAATTTCCCTGGTTGTTGCCCACCAGATCAAGTTAATCACGGCTCCGTAATGCTGCTAAATTGTTGTCTGCTGGTGTTACTATCAAATCCTCTGCCAGCAGGGGTCATGCGGATGTTACATGCGTTCTCGTAGCACTGATCACGTGTCCATTTTATTAGTACATGTTTATGCTTCTTGCTAGATATGATTACTGGCGCGGTAAGTACCTTTCATAATTGCAACCAAAGCGTTGAAGAGCTTGGGAACATGATTGCACTTTTAAGTTGTTACATCGATGAAGGGGTTTTTCCCTCCACATATAAAATAAGTTATTAGAATTTCAATGGTTACTACCGCTGCAAAAAGATAAAATTGTCTGCTGATTGAAAAAGTCAGAGTTCTTCGTTACAGACTTTTTCAAAATCGCTAAAAAAAAAACCATTTTTGAGGCAAAAGGACTATACACAGCAGGTAAAGTAATTCAACGTTTATTTATCTTGATTTATTTACATAGTCAGCAGTATATCACTATAGGTGAGGCAAACGGTAAATCTGGTACATTCACGATAAAACAACAGTCGGCTACACAAACAGATTGTATGGCCCCTTTGTGCTCTTATATAAGCGTCGTAACGTTGTTCCAAAAATTTTCACCGTGCTTATTAACTGCTTGGTTTCAGTAAAACAGAAGGAAGGAGAGGAATTTTTTCGGATCGAATTTTAGAGGTGTAATCAACGGTTGCAAATTAACATTTATTTTTTTAAAGACTAAAGCTAAAACGTTTTTACAACTTCAACATAATTACAGTGACTGAGAGATGCTAATGTTAACTGAATGTGAACTTTTCAGTTACGTCTCAAGCCAATGAATAAATCATTCAACTCTCGCAAGACCTGACAAAACAGTCCTTCTAGGTAAAATGAAATTTAACAAATTGTAGAAAAAGAAGCCTCTAAAAATTCAGTTTTGGACGGGGTTTTCGAGCCTGTGCCTGCTTAAGGTGCCAGTTGAGTAGTACATTGTGTTACTTTTTCTGCAATTCAATTTCTTTATTTGCAGTTCACGTGCCTCTTGGTTTTTGGTTGGTAGGCAGTGTTTCCCTTACTTTTTGAAAAGGAGATGTAATTGTTCTACATAGGAAAAAATGTTTTGAAAAATTCCTTGGCATTTGTTTCTTCAATGGCCCTAAACTGCTTTTGTTTGGGGGGGTTTGAGCTTTCTTCATGTAAGGGCCCATTGAGGGCTGCGTAATGAACAACGTCCAGTCAAGAAAAGTTTTTGTCCAGTCTTTAGATGATTGACAATTTTTCCAGTCATTTATGATGGTAAGGAAAATATGTAGAGTTTCAAGTATTAATATTTTAAGGTTCAAAGACTTGAGAAGAAGACAGATACTTAAGTACCAGACCAAGAAGTTTTAATAAGGGATTTGTATTGGTTGTAAGATTTCTGGCTGTATGTGATTGCACATTTTTGCTTTGCCCCTTTCAATAAGATGTAGCAGTGAAACAATGTGATGCTTAAGCTTAGTCATTCTGAGCTCAAATTATGTCAAATCAGCGGACAAGGATGCTATTTGTGTTTCTGTCGTAGTAAATAAACTTTGTTTAGCTTGTATTACTTTGAGAATCAATTAGTTTGCAAGCCTGAGTTAATTTCATTAACTTCATAACCTAGGTAAGTATGAAAATTTAACCATATAAAAGATGTAGATGTAATACTGATTTCACAGACTGTTTTGGTTGTACCACTTTTCCTGCATTGAGATGGATGCTCATGTACAGTCAGAAAATGCTCTGAAAATTTACTTGTTTCATATTTAAATGTATTTAAATATCATGTCAAGGAGGGCACTTTTATAGTGATAAGATGCAATGGATGTTTTTCTGGCCAAAATGGGGTTGTGTCTGAGAAAATATAGGTTTGACTGGACAATTAGACTTCAGGCCTGGATTTTGATTTCTAAGGGCTGCTGGCCTGCTCTACACTAGCTGTTGTCATCAACAAGTTACTCTCCAATGTGTGGAAAGCCCAAACTGGGATCAATTTAGTTGTTGGTAAAATGTAGTGGTTGAAAACTTCATTTATGCCCCTTATTTAAACAAAGTTTAATCCTCATTTTAGGGGAACTTGTTATCTGCACAGTTATTTTTGTAAAGTGTCAAATTAAGGGCCAAAAGCTAACAGTGGAAGGATATGAAATCAACCCTTTTATAGAGAATACTCAAGGCGTTGACCTCAAAATAACTAACCATTTGTGCCTAAACTAGATCTGTGGAGGCCCAAACACACTTTGCTCCTTAAAAGAGCAATCTATAGAAAGCAGAAGTTTGAAACACTGCCTGCCCAGGATATAAGAGGAGGAGGGAGTTTCTTCTTTAGTGAGATGTTGAGAAATGTAGCTAAATGTTTTTATTCAAATTGTTGAGGTGTATTTAGAGAATGATGGTACAAAGGGTATCTAGTCAGTGGTTGTATTTACTGACCCCTCTGTAAGCTTTAGTAGACCATTTCTCTTTATTACCTCCAGATATTTCAATTCCTTTCCATATGAGAAAACACCCAAAGTCTCTGGGTGATTTTATCTGACATCTTCCCAGAGAAAGAAGTAGCATCATTCCTTCATACTGATTTAGAGTAGACTGTTCTGCCTTTGCTAGGCAAGGGTTCACCAAATATTAGAAATCTTTGGTTTAGAATTGTAAATAAGGATTTTTCATTCTTTGACAAGCTGGTTTGGGCTGAGACATGCCCTACTTTACTGTTTCAGTTAATTAAATTTCATTTTTCAAAAGGATATGGCTACAAATCAGTGCGAATGTCCTCCTAAAAAGAGGAAGAGGAAAGCTGCAGGTGATGTCATTGAAAAGTCTGTAATGCTCATAACAGAGGAGGATGTCAATGGAAAGCCTGGATCAAGCGAAGTATGGATGCCAACAACAATAACTTTGGCAAAGATAAAGAAAGATAAGACAAAACGCGGGAAAATCTTATTTACAGTAAGCTCAACAGAAGAAGAAATGGAGCAGAAGCTCAGGGTTACTTTCCCAATTCTTGCTGGCACTGAAAGGTAATATTTTGTTGTCATGAGAGTTAAAAGTCCTTAATATTAGAAGCTTGCATTGTCTACTAAGTTTTTCAGGGACAATGATAGGTGTACTGGACTGGAAGGTTAATTATCAAATGAATAAGTAATTCTTAATAATTCCCCACTCAGTATGATCTGCACAGTCTGCAGTCTGTAGTCTGCGGTCTGTAGTCTGCAGTCTGCATTTTAGCATGACCACGCCCTATTACCTATAGCAATTAACAGTTGCTCACTGATAAATTAGCAGATAATCCATGCTTAATAGGCTGGAAATATATGGTACTTGTAATTACAATAATTGTGATCATAAAACTACTACAAGGTCCCCAAGGGCTGGCAATCTCTATCTTCAACATTCAAGTACAGAACAAGTGATTTATTTCACTACCTGAATATAAATTTAAGAGAGTACATATTACATTAAGTCATGCAGCTGAACATTTTGATGCCTCATCTTTGATTCACCTATTACAACTTATGTTGACCTCTCTACTTATAATTAACTTTGTTTTGCAGATTTTATTTTGCCAGGGCAACTGGGCAAGCGAAACGTGACTTTGGCAAGGAGTGTGGTATCTGGAGTGGAAGATATACAAACAGTATGATAAAGGGAGATAGTGTGTTGTATGTCTATTATAAGGTTCGTCTTACTCAGACAGTACATCATTTTGCAAAGTCTTAAGTAGTTCTTTGTGTTACTTTGCTCTGTATTTAATGCCTTATGTTGGTTAATATTGTGTCACTTTACCAGGTGGAGATTTACTGGAATATCCATTTTCACATTTGGGACATATAATGTCCCTAAAGGTCATTTGCAAAGCACTGTGGTGTGATTTGACATACTTTGCTTTTTGAGAATAAGATACATACAGCACATTCAAAGTTTTGTTCCAATAACCCTCATCGTGTCACCTGTTGGTCATAATTGGTAGTGGCCTGTCAGTTATTTGTTGGCCCACAGTTGATGGAAGGGAGCTGTTCTTTACAAAATAGTTACCACATTTTGCATGTTCTTTCAAACTTTTATAAAAGTCTGTACATACAGTTCAGAGCCACCTAAATTAGCATGTCATGCGTAGATATAAGTATGGTAAATAAGACTAATTGTAACCTAGGCCACGTTAAAACCAAGTCAATGCAGCAGTCTCACTTGTGGATGTGGGGTCTCAAGGGAGGTTTGTGGGGAACTTTCTGTGCCTTTACTTGGTTTCTAGGATTGCTTGCTTTGTTTCCCTCCCTTTCGACTCTTTCCACTAATTGGTAAGCATTGATTCCAGACTCTTTTTTAGTGTTTGTTTTGACAGGTGCCTAAGTTAGTTTGGCTTTGTTGCCATGGTGACTTCCCTGCTGCCCTCCACTGTTGTTATTTAATTTTACAGAATTATCGTTCAATTTAAATAAGCTGTACCTCTTAAAATCTATTTTGAGCTTCCTTATGAAATATGTGGAATGTACTGCTGGAAATAAGGATTATGTAAATGACATTTTGACTTGTTTTTAAGGAAGAGAAAGGTGAAGACTCAGGCCTTTACTCCTCAGACTCAGAATTTCCTCAGACAAAGGTATTTTGAAGATAGATACTAACTTAACATGGAGACTGCCTGGAGTTGAAAAATATACTCTTTAATTTGGCAGCTTTGACTTGGGTTTGGCTAAGTCTCCCATATACCTATCTATAGGAATTGGGGTTATTCCATTGTGAAATAAGAAAAAAAACTCCTGAGCTTTTGCTGCTTAGAGCTAGAGCATTTCTGTTTTTTAAATGAATAAAATTGCTTGTTTTGAGTTGATAATGATATTCTGTTAAAAAACAAACCCTATAAATTTGGACCATTTTTTTCTGCAACCATCACTCTATCAAATTTTCTTCTATTGACAAATTATAATGCATACAAGGTTTTTGAGATAAATTTTATTTCCTTGCAAATCACATGAGAGTAAACTAAAACATGCTCTGGGTAGGAGACTTTTTCATCATTGATAACAGTAGCTTATATTATAACAGCAACAGTAATATATATAACAAGTTCCTAATATAAGCTGACTAATTTGTTAGACTCAGGGATTCGTTCAAAAAGATTAAGGATAGAAGGAGAAATGCTCTACTATCTAATTATATATTTTTTTCAACTTTTTCCAGGAAGACCAAATACAAGACTCCAGCCAGTTCTCCACAGACTCAGGACAGTCAGGAGCAGGTATTACACTTTCACCAGTGTGATCTAACAAAATTGGTTCAAATGACATCGCCATTACCACCGCAACCAACACTTCCAACAAGTTGATTATAATGTTACTAGTGTTTTAATGTCTAGCAACTCACCCATTATGCCCCTTGCTTCATAAGTGTCTCACCCATGGCATTTAACAAACATTCTGAAGTGTTGCTTTCAGCAGTTCTTGGGTTCACAGAGTAGAGATGGAAATATTGTGCAATAAGTCACATTTTTCCCTTGCAACCTTTAATTTATTGAGGGGACGTTGGGGTTTTTGGTGTTGTGGTGTTGACCCCTTTTTGAATGAGGTATTGAGGTGAAGAACAACTGGCATTGCAGTGTTGCAGTGATCTCAGACCTTACAGTGTGCATTGTTTATAATTTCAAATTCATGGTGTTCAGTGAAATAAACCATTTCTGGTGTTGCAGTTTGTTCTTTACTACATTTTGATAACCTGTGGTTAATTGTCAAACAAAATAAGCATTACATACCAGATAATCTTCGATAAACAGTTTGTTCTATTTTGTTCGTGGTTTTGCAGTACTTTGAACCTCCCCCCCCCCCTCATGTTCTCCTCTTTATTAGTTTCTCTATAATGAGTGAATGTAAGTAGTTCTCTAACATATAATTTGAAACTTCAGTCCTGTTTAAACATTAGCAATGTGTGAGAAATTGGTTGAGAGGTATCAGTTGGCATGGGATTTTTATCTGGCAAGCCCTTATGGTCTTTTAGGATGTCCTGCACCCTTATTTATTAAGTTTTCTCATGTATTTAATTATTGCATAGTAAATACTGGGTCAAAAAAAAATTGTCAAGAAAAAAGGCTGTGCGCACCCAAAAATTAATACACAGCGCTTTATGAACACCTTTGAAAATAGGTTGATATTTAAGCTCCATTTATTGTAATGACATACTTTTTAATTCATAATATGTATGTAGATTTCTGTAGTTTTTCCAAATTCACTGTAACATAAGATATGTAGTTTTATCTTATGATGGAATAAAGACTTTTTATTATTATTATTTATTATTATTATTATTATTATTATTATTAAAAAGGTAACCCATAGCTAGGAGACAATATAAACAGCAAGGTATTGTCCACTCTCCATGAAAATTGATTTGGCACAAGTGAAGCTGATAACAGCCATGTAATACTGAAACTTAAATCGGGTATAAAGAGGGGAACCCTGCTGATAACAGAACTAGTTATGGATACTCTATTTGAGTTGTCAGAAACACATGATTGTACAAAAGGCTCATTATTTGGTAGCCTATAAAAAGATCATTTTGATCAGGAAGTAAATGGTTAAAAGTCAATGTAATGCATCATATGCTCAAGAAAATTCAGTTATTGGAGTAAAAATTTAAATATTTTGAAATAAACTTAAATATATGATTTTTTTGTCTGTAGATGATTTACAAGAGCAGACAAGGACTACCACTCTTATATGTCAATTTAAGAGTGTTAAAATCTCTGAGAAAGAGGAAGTGAACAAGGCATCTCATAAACAGGCTTTGATGGAGACATTCACAGCAAAAGGGAGTCAAAGTTATCCACAGTTAGATGTTACTGAAGTCAACCAGCAATATACATGTGCAACTTTAGGGACTTCTAGCCCTGCTGATAAGGTAATCAGTAACAAAAATTAAGAATGAATGAAATGGGTGGTAGTATAATATAAAATAATAGATGAATGGCTTTGGGAAAATTTTGAAATATTTTGAAGATAACAAGTTAATAAACAAACCAAAAGGCATTCAAGTTGATGTTAAAATGAAATAATTTTTCACAATAAGTATTAATTAGTGGAATAGTTTTTAGGAAATAGTAATGAAGGAAAGTTCAAAATCAGAAAATAGATAATTTAATAATATAGGTATTGAATTTGGGAATGTCTGCTGATAAAAAATGAAATAAAAAATTTCTGGAAGAAGATTTTGAGAATGAAATCTTGCAGAGTTTGCCTATAGTGCAGCATTGACAAAATCTGGATTACATCATAGACTGGATCACAGACCAGATCACAGATTGGATCCTAGACTGGACCACAGATCAGATCACAGATCAGAAAAAAAAAAGGTTTTGGAAAAAATTAAAACACTAAAATATGTTAGGGATGGGGTAGACTTTCAAGGCCAATTTTTTAAAAAAAAATTTTATGGTAAAAATGGTTGATTTTACCTATTATAGTTTCCAAGAAAAATCGGGGTAAAATATTGAAACCTGAATGAGCTGTGCACAAAAAGGTATTTTCAAACTGAACTCTTTAGCCTGCCAGATTGTGAATTATAACATGTCAATAGTAATGACACCCTTAGGGTTTCTTGCAGTGAAACATCCTGGTCATTGAATTTCAATTACATATTAAACATCTCTTGATTTTGGTTACATGTGGAGATCTCTGCTATCTGTCTGCATTTATTACCAGAGTGTGAATAGACACACACACACACACACACAGACACACACACACACACACACACACACACACACACACACAAACACACTGAAGGATTTCTTGGACAAATTGTTGTATTTATAAGGTATCTCATTCCATCAGCCTGTGAAAAGACCTTATGGCTAAAGAGTAGTGACATTGATGAGGAAGTAGTATATGTGGGGATGTTTAAAGTTCGTGTAAAAAGTTTCATGATGTTAGAAGGTGCACAGTCATTATGAACATCATTAATTTACATACAGGTCATAATATAAGAAGGTACTGACAGGTAGAATTTTTACATTTTCAAATAAGGGGTGCATGTTCTTCTTTATCAACAAGATAGATTAAATGTAATACTTTCCTTAATTTAGAGAATAACAATTTTGTTTACTAGATAAGTTTTAGACACATTACTCCAAGTAACAAGTCCATAGCAGTTCAATACGGTAAAATTAAGGATTCATAAATATCTATAAGTACAGATGATGGAACAAAGTATTTCAGCTTGGCAATAGTTCCTATGGTCTCACATATTTTAGTGATAATTAACACGTCAAATTGGTTTTTCCAAGGAAGATTTTTATAGTTTAAAATGCATAACACTTGATAAAACTTGCATATTCTAAACTGACCCTTCTATTTCTTTCACTGTCAAATATTCCTATTTGTGGGGAATAACATATTCTCTTTTGTCGAGGGAGAAAAATTACAAGATTTAATTAGTTTGCATTCAAAGTCAATTTATCGCCAGTCATGCAAATAATTGTTCAGTTCAGCGTTGATAATCTGTTCTGAAGACTTGAGGTCCTTGTCAGCGTAGACAATCTTAGTGTCATCCACAAATAAGAAAAATTAAAGTTTATTGGAACAGAGGTAAGTGTCATTTATATTATTAAAGTAAAAAGGGAAGCTGTCCTAAGACCGAACCCTGAGGGACACCACATGAAGAAATTAGTTATGAGTTGATATGTGCGATCCAATTTGAGTTGTTTGAGTTTGATTTCTTAAGTATTACTGGAACCACTTATTGAAAATTCCTTGAAAACCAATAAAAAATTATTTCATTAAGTAGTATTGTGTGATTGATAATATCAAAAGCCTTTTTGAATCAATGAAAACACCACACAAAAAAAATAATGCTTATCTGTATTGTTTAGTGAAGTTTTGACAATATTTGGAATTGCATGACCAGGGGAGTTTGTCTTACAGAAGCCACAGTGTGAGGAATGTATTAACTTGTTTTTGTAAATAAAGTCCTTCACTCTGTAATTAAAAAAGAATCAGGTGATTTTAATTTCTTGAGATAATCCGTATGGTTGATTTTTGCGGGTAGTTTCCTCGATAAAATATTTGTTATACGTGACAGGTCATTATAATCATGGGTAACTTGACTATTGGGTCCTTGGATTCCGTAACCCTTTATGATGTTTTTGATGGTTTAAAAATTCATGTATTCCTTGTTATGCTTTTTCATGTCTGTTACGATATGTTTTCTTTAAAAAAATCAAAGAAATATTGCTTTTTACTTAAATGCATAAGAGTGATGATTTTGTTCCTGAGATTTATATTTGCTTTAATTTCCAGTTTTATATAATCTATCCTTTATTTTAACTGAAGTTCTTATTCTCTTTGTTATCCATGGTTTTGCAAGTTGTTTAATTTTACATTTTGATACAAATTTTGAAGGCACTTGTTTTTTACGCCCTTATGAAAAGATGATTATTGGTCATCAACTCTATTAATTTTGCTTTTGATGCTATAATACTATCCTAGTCAACTATAGACAGATCATTATTAAACTGTACTGAGGAGAAGTCTGAGAAGTCATGTTTCTTTGTTGTTTTGTTATAAACTTCCTCCCTTTCTGAAGTCAAAATGTAAATCTGAGAGAAATTATCAGAAATGTTAGTGATGATATATATTATCACTAACTAAAACTCTTTCGGAATTGTCAGCAAAAAGTAAGAGAGGCTGACATTTTTTGCACGTCTGTTGGTTTGTCAATCATCCAAAGGAGGTAACTGCTCTGTAAGGCCAGTAAGAAGTACTAGTCTTGGCTGTATTGAGATTTTTTGGTCTTTATCAGACATATGTCAAAGTAGCCCATGCCCTTTATTGTTTTTCCTGTGGAAGCTCGCTGTTAGATTGTATCTCACTAAGATATTCAATTGGTAATTTCAACATTCAACTTCTCCAAATGTTTTGTTTCTCAATCACTGATTTTCTTTTTTAAGTTGACTTTCTTTTCCAATCATCTTGTTTGGTTTATCTCAGATGAGTTACAAAGTAATGGAGGAAAGAAAGACACATCCACTCAGTACTTGAGTCCATAGCTAAAAATGCTTGATCCAATTGGTGATCTAAACCATATTCTTTCTGTAATCTGATCTGTGATCTGAACAGTGATGCAGTCTGACTGATTTGTGATCCAGTCTGTGAGCCGAATCTGTGATCTGATTCGGGTTTGGTCACGCCCCATAAAGTGCATGTTTTCTACAGCACTGATTCATCTCTACATCTTTGCAAAATATTGAGTTGTTCTGTGTGTACTGTTTGAAGTGATAGGTGAATTATATGTTACTCTCCTTATATTTGATATTTATCTGCTTATAAGCAGAACCGTGAAGGACTGATTGATTTTGATTCAGTCTATCAGGACTTCTTCAAATTTAGACAGAAGATGATGACTTCTTTCCCAAAATTTGTAGCATTTGTGGTGATAATTCTCTTATCTAGAATGATCTCCTGCACTCACATCTTTGTCTTTATGGTGTGACAGAGGCAAAATTAAAACTTTTATTAGCATGTCATTTTGCTTTGTTCGACTCTATTTTCAAGTCAATGATCACAAATACCATAAAAAATGTAATGTGGCACTCTGCCACCAGTAGGATGGTTGGATAAACAAAGAATAGATAAAAACAAAAAAATCCTGTGTGTCAGAGAAACTGAGTTAAAATTAACTTTAAATTTTCTGGATACAGATCATTCAACTGAGTGAAATTGACAGAGGATCAATTTTCCAACAGGTTGGGGCAAATTCCCAAGGTAAGTTTAAAAAAGTAATAATCCATTGTCACTGTAAATTAATGTTGTAAAGCAAATATAATTTCATCCCCATCAAGCTCTTCCATCAACATACCTCCACTTTTCAATGCTTTCTAATTAGCTTGCTCAACCTTGAATAACTTCTTTGCATCAGCTGAGATGTGAACCTCTGAAAATAAAAAATCTGGAGGCTCGAGGTTTGAATTTGGATCACATCCCCTGCGTACTTTCCCTAAATTTGGTTCTTGGCTCACCCTTACAAGTTTCAGATTGCTTTATTTTGTAGGCAGCAAGAGATAAAAAAATATGGTGTAGAGATGAGCATATCTTCTTCTTTTTATTAACTGATATTAACTTTTTAGCTCCAAAGTTCCAGGATGTTGAAAGCATAGTAGCGTGGTTGAAGCAATGTGATCATGAGGTTCATGCAAATCCTCCAGTGAGTCTTTTGCAGGTAAAGAAATTGCATTGTATATACCAATAGAATAATGCTCAAATTAAAAACAGATGTAGAAACATGCATTGTATCTTCAAAACAACAATAAAGGAAGTTGATTTCATAGTCTCTTATGGTTATATGGCTTACTGTAATTTGCAGAACAATACAAAATGAAAAGAAAATCTGTAATTTCATCGTGAAATAAAAATCTGTAGAAAAGTCATAAACATGCTTGAAACTCAACAAAATCAAAGAGCTTGGGTCAGTTCCATTTTCCCAGCAGACATGATGTTTTATCCAGAAACATGCTGTCACATTTTCAACTTGTATTTTTTGTCAGGAAAGTGACCTATCATGCATTGGAATTATTCATTGACAACCTAAATTACTTACACCCTATTGGTAATATATAGTGCAGCTACAGTGCCAGCTAATATTTCAAATTTTCCTTGTGGCATAATGGCACTCTTCTTTCACATAGATGACACATTGATTTATCCACCAATGTAGTGGAGATTTGACAACGAACACCATGCAGATTTCTCATTTCTCACTTTTGCTAGCTCATGTTATTATGATTTGATAGCTTGGGTATGCTATCTTCACTTGTGGTGAACTGACAAATTAATTTTTCCAGCCTGTGGAGTTTTCTGTATAGATTCTTGTTTCACAAATAACAGATTTCCATTTTGCAAATTACAGATTTCTGTTTTGCAAGTCACGGAATTCTATTTTGAAAATCATATTAACCAATTCCTATTTTGAAATTACAGTTTTCTACTTTGCAATTACAGATTCTATTCAGCAAATTAAGGAATTCTATCTTGCAAATTATCAGCAGATTTCTATTTTACTAATTACAGATTTTCATTTTGTTTTGTTTAGTTTTGCTAATTAGCCATAATTACTTATTCTGTGTCTGTATCGAGCCTTTCCTTTAATGCTTTCAGCTCTGCTGTTTTTTTTTCTTTTTTTTAAGGACAAATAGTTTGTGAACTCTTTTTCACTATTTCTTGATGCAGTTCTGTAAGGTGTTTGTGCCAGAGCTCAAGATAATGGACAAATTTGTGGGCCATTTTCGTTTTGTTTGTCTGTCATGTGTATAAGTGCAAGTTTGAATAAGAAGAAAGTGATAATTTGTTGACACTTAATTTTTTCTCCAAATCTTTAGGGAGGACACCCCTGTACTTTCAAATTTGAACCTGAGCTACCATCAAATGTTAATGTGATAGCTCGCTTTGGTAATTTAGAACCAATTATGCTGGAGAAGACAAGAATTGGCTACATTTGTGAAATTCCAGGTTTGTAAAGGTTAATTATTAACTAGCATACAAATCAGAGAGCTATTTAACTCCTCTCTAATAAAGAATCAATAGAGACAACATTGACATTGGATTTTAATTGATTTATGATTTCAGCTGTCTTTGTTTTATTATTTTTGTTGTTTTATACAGTCTTATGGGTAGACCTCCTAAGAGCATCATTTACTTAAAGCATCTTTTTGTAGATGAAAATAGTTGCTTTCATAAAATGTGAACTTTCTCCTGCAGCTGGTGGTAACTGAAGTTAAAAAATAGCATACAAGTAGAGGGGATGGGGGATGAGGGCCCAAGAGAAAAGGGGGTAGGAGAGCCGGTGGGAAGTTGGATCTTGCCTATGGGGAAATAGAAAAGAAAACACAATGCTCAGTTATTTTTTTCTTAAATCATCTTTTCTCAAAGAAATGCTCTGATGAAAGAAGACCATTAAAGAACATATTTCAAGGAAAAAAACCAAAGATGCATAAAAGTTTTACTCAAAAATTAAGATAAAATATAAACATGAAATCAGTGAATTCTACGCATTTGTCCAAACACGCCTGTGAATCTCTTGTTTCTTGGAAACTGTGAACGAGAAGCTAGACAATAAACATCAGGAAATATTTCAGGACAAAAGTTCTATTCAAACCATTTCTTGATGGACTGTTAGAAGTGAAAGAGCTGGTACAAAATTCTTGCGTGTACAAAACCCGAGCAGTAAGATCACTCGAATATTCCATGCCTAGCTCATTGTTTACTTTACTTCATGGCTAGTAAATTGCATAGGATTAAATTGCATAGCATTAAGTTGCAAATTGTGAAACAACATATCTAGTGTAAACATAATAACTACCTAGCCCTGGAAACATCAAGTTGTTGCCAGGCCTCACTTGAAGTAGTAAAGTTCTTTTTTCACTTTATGACCGTACTCGGTATTGCTTCAGAGAATCTAAAAGTGGTTGACTCGAGAACTGATTCTGTCACTTCTAAGACTTTTGTACCCATTATTTTCCAAACAGAGTTTTTAATAGCATATTCACATTTCATTTTGAGCTTCAGAAGGTCTAATGCAGTCAGAAAGGAACCAAAAATCATACTTGCGAAGACTTCAGTTTGCTCATTTGTTGTGATCACAGTAGCACTACTACTAAGCATGGTGAGGCAGGGAAAGGCTTATCTCACATAAGACAATCATGCTATGCAGGTGTTAATGTGTTTACTTACAGGGGAGTGTTAGGAAAGCTGAACAAAGTGTGATGACAAACTTGAAGAAACTGAAATAACTTAATAAGAAAACATTTGGTGACCCCTATTTTCAATGGCGGCAAACAAAAGAAACACATCTATAGAACAAACAGTTAATTTTTCATTCATTGCAAAAAGTGTTTGGCCAGTATTTTTGGTTGTGCAAGTGAGACTGTGATCAGGATTAAAAATGGCCTCAATATTAATGCAACTGATGATAAAAGCTTGCATCACTCTGTTCTGAGGATTGTTTTTGCCTCTTATTTTGAAGATTTTTTATGTATACTATTGATTTTGTGGTAAAAAATTGAATTCAAAAGGAATTGAAGGGGGCATTTTATTTTCCTTCACTTTTTAAAAAAATGCAACATCAGCACTTTTTCTGAATTCAAACCTTATCTCAAAAAAATAGCATGGCTACACCCATGCCGGTTTTCTTTTTGGAGTTTGATGGCCCTTGATCTGTTTTGCTTGCAAAATCATTTGCTGGGACAAATTAGTTCCCTATTAGCATCCACCATCCTTAATGTCAACTGAACCATAAAAAAGTTTTATAAGGGAGGGTAATCAATACTCTCAACAACATGCAACAAAATTCTTGCAAGTTTACTAGTAATTGTATAAGTCAGAGACTAACAAAAGAGATGATTGGTCTCAATGGAATTCCTGGTCTTTTGTAAACCGACTTACACTGACAATTTAATACCTCACTTTCAACTCTCACCAACCTGCTTGCCATAAAAAGTCCATTGCTTAAACTTTACTCAGGAGGGCTGACTGTCTACTATCTTCTATCGATTTCAAAAGCTGAGGAGATAAAGTATAGTTTAAACACCCTAAAGGTAAATGGCTATACCAAAACATTTCTCCGTAGCTGCCAGGTACTAGTTACAACTAGAAAGGCCCCTGATGAGAAGGAACCAATGACTGGTTTTGCTGTTTTTCCTTACCTTTAAAGACACTGTTACAGGACCCATCAAGGAATTTTGAACAGCCACAATGTTAAATTTGCTAAAAAACCTTTTCAGACTTTGGGGAGTATTTTTACCAAACCTATTAATTTTATCTCAAAAGAACAATGAACTGATGCTATTTATTCTATTCTGTGCAATGAATGTGATCACAAGTACATCAGACAGACCAAATGTCGTTTGGTACACGTTTGAAAGAGCACCATTGCAAGAATGAAAATTCAGCTTTGTTTGGAGCACACATTCCCAACTTAAACCTTACAATTGGGTGAGAAGATTCTAAAGTTATCACTAATTGACATTAATTACCACCAGTGCCTTTGTTTGGAAGCCTGGCATATTAACTCTGCCCACACTCCTTAAATCGTGATGATAGTGGCTTGCAGTGATGCCTTGCTATCAAGGCCTATTCAGAAAAAAGCTAGCTAGGGCAGCTAATTAGTGAGCATATAAAAAGGACCTCTTGATCTTGTTGCAAAGATTAAATCACCCCTGATGAAGGCACTTAATTGAGGACAGAAGTGTAGAAATGTTGGGTCTAGGAATTGTAACTCGCAGTTACATTCATTACATCTTTAAACCAGAATAGCATCAAACCATGTCTGATTGTTCACATGATTGCTTTAATTGTAAACTTAAATATAATCTGGATACCTATCAAAGTTGGTTTTGTGTCATAGCTCATGACATGAATGAGTTTCTCATGCAGTGTCTTACAAGCTGTTAAGCAATGGAAATTCTCTAGTGAATAAAGCGAGTCAGATCAAATGTTGTTAGAGGGCATTATTTATTGATGTGCTTCAGTTTTGTCAGATGTGGTATATTATTACAGAGTGTAGATTACTATCAAGATAAAGCTCGTATTAACAAAGATTTAATAATACATAGACGAGTAAAAACAAGCAATATAATATCCCAATGTTTTGGTGACTTCATGATGCCATTATCAAGGGTACAAATGAAAATAAAATTAACAAATGCGAGTTCAAGTGTTACAACTAATTAACATAGGGAAGGTAGCTACACAAATACTTTAGCACAGATAGAATCCGTTTGCATGTTCAAACTCAGTGATAATTGTTTGATGTATAGCATCTTACAACAAACATATAAAATACATATATATGAACTGCGGTTATGAAACGTATATGTGCACGATCCTTCGCAGTAAAGCACTATTGAAATCACAGCCTGAATTTTTTTCAGGTCTGATTTTCGCTATTGCTTTAATAGTGCTTTACTGCGAAGGATCGTGCACATATACATTTCATAACCGCAGTTCATATATATGTATTTCATATGTTTATTGTTTGATTTATCATCTACGGGTTTATGTCGAATTAATTTGATGGCCTGCTCCCAGTTGGCTTGTTAGCTCAATTGGTAGAGGGCTGCACTAGTATCGCAGAGGTCAGTGGTTCGAATCCCGTACAGGCCTGAAATTTTTTTCAGGTCTGATTTTCACTATTGCTTAAATAGTGCTTTACTGCGAAGGATCGTGCACATATACGTTTCATAACCGCAGTTCATATATATGTATTTCATATGTTTGTTGTTTGATTTATCATCTACGGGTTTATGTCGAATTAATTTGATGGCCTGCTCCCAGTTGGCTTGTTAGCTCAATTGGTAGAGCGCTGCACTAGTATTGCAGAGGTCAGAGGTTCGAATCCCGTACAGGCCTGAATTTTTTTCAGGTCTGATTTTCACTATTGCTTAAATAGTGCTTTACTGCGAAGGATCGTGCACATATACGTATAGCATCTTGTTGACAAGACAATCAAATTTGTTCATGCACCTCTTGAGAACTTGGAAACAGCAAAGAAGGTCCTCAGGGACAGCACCTGCATGGTCATTGTCATAGTGCTTTTGTACTGAAGATGACGTGCTCTTATGGCTATCCACGCAGGCATAGAAATGCCTGCATGTGTAACCAGATACAGGGAGCTATGTTGGTTACACGTGTGGGCATTTATATGCCCGCGTGGCTGGCCATAAGAGCACGTCATCTTCAGCACACAAGCACTATGAAAATAACCACGCAGGTGCTGTCCCTGAGGACCTTCTTTGCTGTTTCCAAGTTCTCAAGAGGTGCATGAACAAATTCGATTGTCTTGTCAACGAGGTGCTTTACATCAAACAATTATCACCGAGTTTGAACGTGCAAATGGATTCTATCCGTGCTAAAGTATTTGTGTAGCTACCTCCCCTATGTTAATTAGTTGTAACTCTTGAACTCGCATTCGTTAATTTTATTTTTATTTGTACCCTTGATAATGGCGTCATGAAGCTGCCTAAACGTCGGGATATTGTATCGCTTGTTTTTACCTGTCCATGATGAAGCTGTTGTCACAATTACAACAAGACTTGTGATATCATAATTACCCACCACAGATATGCAATCAGTGAAACTAAAAGCAGGGAATTAGAAAGGAGTATTGAACTCTCAATGTTTGGTTGTCCAGTTTCATTTTTAAAAGTACTATCCCAGTTGTGCAGTGGACTGAGATATTCTTCTCTAGAGTGAAATGTTAGAATTGATGGTCAATCTCTGATAACCAGGTCAGTGAAAACTGGCCTGTAACAGTGTTCACCTTGAGAAAATTACCTCTCCTTCCCCACAAAAACACCAGAGAATAGTCCTGAATGATACGTTTTGGCACAGCTTGAAAAACACCCAGGTTTCTGATCGATCCCTTTTATTGACTTGTAGCTGGGAGTATAATACAATGAAGGGCTCCCAAGCAAAAGCAAGTTCTTTTGAATGTTCTCTGTGTTTTTCTTCATGGTAGTAAATGTAATTACATTATTCACTATCAGGACAAATATCACTGTTTTATGGATGTATTTCAATGTGGTTTTTGATCACCATTTTATCCAAAGCTTCACCTGAAATGACACCTGCTGTTATTCCAGTCTTGCTCATTTCAACAACCACTGGAAGAATTCTGGCACAGACCTCTATGGTGTACTGCAAGATATTAACTCAGTTGTCAGTGAACATGCAAGATAGTTTTGATGGAATGCCTGGAGCCAGTGGAGGTGGAACCAGTGGAGGAGGTGCCAGTGGAGGTGGGACCAGTGGAGGAGGAGCCTATGGGGGAGGAACCAGTAGGGGGGAGGCCAGTGGAAGTGGAAACAGTGGAAATGGTACCAGTGCAACCGGAGTAAGTGGATGTAGATGGGGAACCTATGGAGGTGGAGCTACTGAATGTCAATACAGTAGAGGTGAAACTCAAACTTTCAATACCCTTAATTGAAACTAATTAAATTCCCAGTTAATTGTGTAGATTAGTGACACGAAAGGACAAATTTAGGGAATCTCAGAAAGTGGAGCAGTCAGGTAATTCTTTACTTTTTATAAGCTATTGTCTGAGTGCTACATAGAGAACCTCAACTAAATAAGGGGTCTAGGGAAATGGAAGAGAGACGTGTATGGTGGCCGAGAACTGCCAACAACAATTCTCATATTTTTGAGTAATAAATGTTAGTTTCGCTGAGAAATAAGTCAAAACTACTATAAAACACGAAGTAAAATGAAATGAAATCTAAAAGTAAAATGACATGAAATTTAAAAGTACACTTTAACTAAAACTAAAACCACTTTACTTTTAAGTTAAAGTAAAATGGAAATACAGTTGAATTGAAACATAAAATCAATTTTAAATCAAATTCAAAGTGCAAGTGAAAGTGAATTAAAAGTGTGAAATGTAGGTAAACTGAAATGAAATACGTTTTAAAAGAAGAATGAAAAACAATATTAGTGGCAGCGCTCGGCCATAACAAAATTTACATTCACTTTCGATCACAAAGTAAAATCAATTTTTGCATGGCCGAGGGCTGCCACTTGAAAAAACAGTTTTGAAACTAAAATTACCATGGCCGAGAGCTGCCACAGTAATAATGCAATGCGCGCTCTAGACTCATCCTCAGTCCCTCCCGTTCGTGCCATCTGTGGCCATTTTTCTTCAATTGTTTATGTTTATAAAAAGTGACAAAAGAAATGAATGAAGCATTGTGGAAAAACGATGGTGATCTTGAAGAAGCAATGAGAAAGTATGTAAATGAGAGCCTTCAAAGGCGGGAGATATTAGATTTTTTGAAGCGCGATTTTCCGGAGTACACTTGGAGCCTTCAATCACTGGACAGAAGACTTCGTCACTTCGATATTTTCTATAACGAAAAAGAAGTCGGCGTCGATGATGTAAAAGATGCAGTTAGAGCTGAACTAAATGGCCCAGGGAAGCTACTTGGATACCGAGCGATGCATAAAAAAATCAGACAACGATATGACCTGAATGTTACCCGTGACCAAGTGTACGACGTTATGACGGACCTCGATCAAGAGGGACTTACAGCAAGAGGTGGGATTGGATCAAAAAAAGAATGGAAAAAAGGCCACTTTACTACGAAAGGACCTAACTGGGTCCATTCTCTTGACGGCCATGATAAACTTATGGGATACCAAAATTCGACTTTCCCATTGGCCATATATGGTTGCATTGACACAGCTAGCAGGAAGATTCTATGGCTTAAAGTTTGGGTATCAAATTCCGACCCCCAAATAATTGGCAAATGGTACTTGGAGTATCTTTTTAATAACAGATTAATACCAGCTTTTCTAAGAGTAGATAAGGGCACTGAGACAGGGACTATGGCTACTCTACATTCCTTTTTGAGAAGACACCATGGAGATATGGACCCACATGAAACAGTTGTTTATGGTCCTTCAACTTCAAATCAGGTGTGTGGAAAAGTTATAAATTAGTTGTAATGTGTACTTTGCATTAAAAGTAGACATCACCTTACAGCTGCTAACACTATGCTTGGATGTCCGTGCATGTTTTGACCAAGGAGATGAACATTTAAACTATATTCTCATTAGCACCCTACTTATTCCATTGCCACTGCAATCCTTGAAAAGTGACCAAATGGTCCACTGCCATTTGGCTATTAGGTCATGAATTACGCATGAGTTTTTAATAAAAAATATTTTGAATTTCCAAGCAGTTTTGCATACTCATTTACAGTATTATTTTCATCGTTCAAGATTGAAAGGTGGTGGAGAGAACTCCCTGATAGATTGGAAAAATATTTTAAAGAGCACTTGCGATGGCTAAAAGATCAAGGTCACTACGATCCCCGCAATAAAACTGACAGGTAAGCATTAGCCTTTCATCAAAATGGGAACACAATAAGTAAAGTGAACGTTACAAATCCAGATGGGATTTATCCTTCAAAACTGGGTATGGGTGCTCGGAAGATGGTTTAATATGGCCCTAAAATGTATCCCTAAATTAATTTAGATCTAGATTTCGGACCCTAAAACATACGAGCAAATTTTATTTGTTATTATAATTTTTTTGAAAACAGTAAATGTCATTGTTCTTGTTCAATAAAGTGATTTCTTTGTAACACAACTAAATTGTTTTACTGTTGAACTATTCCACTTTGGGAAAATGTTCATTTTGACCCTAAAAGGTAGGCGAAATAATAATATTGTGTATGTATTTTCTCTTTATATCCAGAATGCTTCTAGCTTTCATAATGATCCCGTTAATGCAGAAAGAACTTGACATTTTCAAGAACACTGTGTGGAATACACACAGAATCAGAGCTCAAAAGGAGACGCAATTGCCTAGTGGCGTTCCAAACCACATCTACAGTTTTCCAGAAGAATACGATCTTGAAGATTGTGGTGAGTGTGTATGTAATGGTGCAACACTGCAAAACCCATTTTGAGAACAAACATCTCCTATTCAAATCCATTTATAATACGAATTGCCCTATAACACTATGGCATCATATCAGAACATTCTATTGTTCTCATGCGAAGAATTACGATATGGTTGCCAGAGGGGACAGAACATCAACAAGACATAGAAAAGCTTTGTAAAACAGCTGTTTGATAAACAAAGAAAAAGACAAACAACAATAAGAGACACGTGCATATTGTATGTGAAAAGTAGACAATTTAATGATCAACTTTCGAAGAGAGAGACGATTTAGTTAATTTTCCATGTTTTAGGCGATTGTATCACCCCTATAAACAAGCTAAATTTGATCTATTACTTGTGTTCAAGGCTTTCCAATAACAGAGGAGCAATTGAAAGAAGCAGCCATCGAATCAGGGGTCTTGCAAATGCCAGATGATTTTTTAGAGCCAGACTTTCGTAATGAGTGTGAAAGGATGATTCCTGACTACGAAACGATAAAACCACATGAATGCAGAGCTGCTTATATGTATATGAAACAACATTTTAATAACTCATCCAATTCATCAAACAATCAATAAACTATTCTAATTTTAGTACACATACAGCTATTTGAGAAAATTATGACTGCTACATATATCGTTATATTCGGTGCATCATGGGTAACTCAGAATTTTTTTGTCTTCAAATTGGAAAATTTGTCGAAACAATCTAAACCTTTTGTAAACCTTATTATTTGGGTCAATGGTTGCATTTTGCCCCAAAAATGGTAACTCAAACACTTAATTGTGAACTTTCACTGTGTTCGGGCCCGGACCCGCAGTGGGAGGATCTCACGCCCCCCAGTGAGACTGGACTTATGACGAGACCACCCTACTGAGGAGATTTTGTTGTGTTACTATTATGGTATATAAAAAATACATGTGGTTTTCACTTGAAGTTATTTTAGTAGTCTGAACAGAACATTATGGTCCTTCGAAGTCGGATTTGAGAAACCTTTGGGGAAGCAAAGCACTGAGCAGAAAAGTAAACATCGAGAGAAACGATTACAGTTTTGAATATGGCAGACAACTGTGCATCGACAGCGGAGGAAATTGTGAGTGAAATGTCTCTTTCCTTAGTCAAAGCTGAGTTACAAAGGAGAGGATTACCGGCAAAAGGAAAGAAAGCAGCTCTCATGGCTCGACTTATAGTTGCTATAAAGCAAGAAGAATCTAATCCTCCATCTTTGCAAAACGAAAGTGAGGAATCGACTCATATAGGCTCTAAACAAGCCTTGCCAGCTGACTACGTGCCTGCAGCATCAACTAGTCAACTCTCGTCGTCACAGTCTGCCAATCATCAGTTAAGTAATTTTCAGTTGTTAAGAAGGAAAGAAATGATCCTTAAGATGGACATTAATGCTGTGATACAAGTAATACTTGAGACAAGCAAAAGTCCCAGCAACAACATCATAAGAATGGAAAATCGTGTTCAAAAGTTGAATGGTTACATGGAGAGTTGTAGTAAGGTAAGAGAGGAAATTATTGCTCTTATTTCTGATGATGAAGTTGCTGAAGAAGCTCAAAAGTGGATTGACTATCAACGAGTGATTGATAATGCTTTAGACATAGCTCAAGAGTATATATCTAGACAAGCAATTTCCAAAGCAGACGAACAAACTACTTCAAGTTCAGCGGAGCACAAACAGTCACATTTAAAATTACCAAAACTTGAGTTACCCAAATTTGATGGAGATGTTTTAAAATTTCAAAACTTTTGGGACCAATTCGAGGTTACTATTCATGATAATGACAATGTGCCTTCTGTTCAAAAATTCACCTACCTGCGTTCAGTACTTGAAGGGATTGCTTAGCACACAATCGAGGGATTTGAAGTCACTAGTGCTAATTATCAGCATGCTGTTGATGCTCTGAAACATCGCTTTGGTAGGAAAAGAATAATTATTTCATCTCTAGTCAAGTCAATTATCCAGTTACCAAGGTCAAACGAAGGGGTAGAGTTTTTGCGAGATCTCCATGACACGCTAAAGAATCGGATTAGAGCACTGGAGGCCCTAGGCGAAAAGCCAACGACCCATTCTTGTATCCTCCTTCCAATATTAGAAACCAAACTTCCACCTGAGTTATCCGAGAAATGGGAATTAGAACTAACTGACACAAAGGAAGAGAGTGTTGATCTTGAACTTTTCTTCAAGTTCCTGAATAAACAAGTGATTTCCAAGGAGGCCGGAAAAAGGAATGCTAGTATGATTGGTGAGAATGGTGGGACAGCTAGAGGAAGTGGAGCACAAGACAAGGATGGAGCTGGGGCAAGGAACACCAGGGAGAAAGTGTTTTCAGCAGCCGCTCTACTAGCAAGTGAGACAAATCGGAGAAGTTATGCAGCTTGCCATGTGTGTAAGGAGCAGGGACATGAAACCTTTAAATGTCCAGAGCTTGAGCGAAAGTCAGTTGACAAACGCCGGCAGTTAGTAAGGGAGAGCCGGCTATGTTTTAACTGTTTAAAGCCTGCAAATACTTTCCACTATTCTTCAGTATGCCGCCAACCCAAGTGCAAAGTCGAAGGATGTGGCCGGCGTCATCACAATATACTTCATGGTGACTGGGATCCTACCATGGAAGAAAAGGGACATACAACATTAAGTGGATTCGTGGCTTCATACAACTCCAAGATGCAACAAACCTTATTACAGACTGGGACAGCCATGCTGGTTTCAGACGATTTCCAGAGAGCACCTGTAAGAGTTTTGTTTGACTCAGGAAGCCAGAGGTCTTATATCACCAAGAAGGTTGCCGAATCATTTGCCCTTGATGGACCTTCTGAGGTCCTTAGTGTATCCATGTTAGGGGGAGAAGCCAGTCAAACGAAGAGAATGAAGAAAGTCAGGTTCTCACTTGCCTCTGTTCAAGAAAACGTTTCAACACCAGTTAGCATGGAGGCCCTCACCATTGACAAGATCTGCACACCACTAGAACCAGTGGAGATCAGGCTAGAAGATTACCCCCACCTGCGGAACTTGATACTTGCCGACTCGTACCCTCGTGGACCAGTTAACGTCGATATTTTGATAGGAGCAGACTTTTACTTTTCATTTATGAGTGGTAAATGCAAGAAAGGGGAAGCCACTCATGCTCCCACTGCAGTAGAGTCAACACTTGGATGGATTGTAGGAGGACCCATCGAGGGTCTTTCTTCTAAGAACACTCAATCCATGCTGTCTACCGTGTGCATTGATCCAGTTACAGACATTCTTAAGCAGTTTTGGGAGCTGGAATCTATTGGAATTGTAGATAAAGGGAATACACCCATGTCCTTAGAGGAAGAAGAGTCTGTTAGACAGTTCAACGAGGGACTGAAGTTTGATGGTGAGCGTTATGAAGTACCACTGTTATGGAAAAGCGATGCTCTGCCATTCAAGTCAAACTACCTCCAGGCAGCCAAGAGACTTGAGAGTGTGGAAAGACAGCTGAGGAGAAACCCAGAGAGAGCCAATGCTTACAAGGATACCATCAACCAATACGTAGATAAGGGATTTGCCGTAGAAGTAAAGGAAGCAGTTGATGATAACGAGAAGGTCAGGTATTTACCCCATCACGCAGTCTTTCGAGAGGACAAGAAAACTACAAAATGCCGTGTTGTTTTTGATGCTTCAGCATATGACGAGCATGAGGTATCTCTCAATGACTGTATTCTGTCCGGGCCAGCACTTCAACCTAACCTGGTATCAGTATTACTTCGATTCCGAGCACGTAGGATTGCACTTATGGCTGATGTTGAAAAGATGTTCCTCCAGATCAAGGTTGACGAACGAGACCAGGACGCTCTACGTTATCTTTGGAGGGATCTACAAAGTGATAAACCACCGAGAGTGTACAAGCTGCAAATGTTGGCATTTGGTGTTAATTGTAGTCCATTCCTGGCTATTGCCACAGTTCAAAGCCATGCGAAGAAATGCAGCGAAGAGTTCCCTGATGCATCAAGGGAAGTCCTGTCGAACATGTACGTGGATGACTGCCTTAGTGGTGCTGATGATGTTGAAGATACAGTGAAGTTACAGCAGTCCTTAAGTGCGATGATGGAACGAGGTGGATTTAATCTGACAAAGTGGGCCAGTAATTCGAAGAAGGTCCTTAGCCACATTGCAGAGCAAGATCAGGCAGAGTCCAGTACTGTTGATTTCAATGCAAGGGAACCGCTCAAGGCACTGGGAATATGTTGGAATACACTAACTGACTGCTTCCTCTTTAACGTGCCACCAAGTACGCTGGCCGCTCGTGACCCTGAAACGAAGAGAAGTCTGTTGAGCATTGCGTCGAGGGTTTTTGACCCTATGGGACTAATCACACCATTTACAATCAGAGCGAAAATGTTGTTCCAAGAACTATGGCAGAAGGGTTTACAGTGGGAGGACCAGTTAGATGAGGATATTGCTAAGCAGTGGAGGTCGTGGAAATCGGAACTTTCACAGTTAAGTTGTATCACCATTCCCCGCTATTTCATGGAAAACATTGGATCAAGTTCTAGAATAGAGCTCCATGGCTTCGGTGATGCTTCACCTAAGGCATACGGTGCGGCAGTCTATATCAAGTGCTTGGATGAAACCGGCCATGCGTCAACACATCTTGTCATGTCCAAATCAAGGGTGGCTCCCGCAAAGGCTGTATCGTTACCGAGATTAGAGTTACTTGCAGCTGTTGTTAACGCAAGATTGCTGAAGTTTGTTGTAGAATCCCTAACGTTAACACTCAAAGTAGAGCAGGTAGTCTGCTGGACTGACAGCATGGTAACTCTTCAGTGGATCAGAGGCTCAAGTAGCCAGTGGAAGACATTTGTAGCAAACCGCGTTGCTGAGATTCAGTCCACATGGGACCCACACCATTGGAAACACTGTTCAGGGGAGGACAATCCTGCTGACTTACTTACACGTGGAGTGCCCGTAAAGGTCTTAGCTGATAGCAAGTTGTGGTGGAGTGGACCGTGCTGGTTATCTTCTCAATGCCTGCCTGAACAACGAGAGTCGCCAAACGAATTGACCGAGTCTGTAGAGAAAGAAAGAAAACAAAGGGTGACAAGAACGTGCGCGTTGATTACTATGGAACCGGTGATTGATCCATCTCGATATGAGCAATGGCTGACGCTAATCCGGGTAACAGCATTTGTTCTTCGAGGTGTTCGAGCTTTTAAGTCAGGAATAAGTGCAGGTTCCAAAGAGCTGTCAGCCGAGGAGCTGCAAGATGCCAAGTTGAGGTGGTACCGGGAGATACAACAAGAGGTGTACCAAGCAGAGTATGAAAGGCTGGAGGAGGACCTTCCTTTACCAAACACCAGTGCTATATTAAAATTGGACCCTTATTTCGACAAGAGAGATCGCTTGCTGCGGGTAGGAGGTAGATTACAGCACTCAGACTTGCCAGAGGGTACCAAACATCCAATAATCTTACCACATGGTCATGCGGTAGTTGAGAAAATCATACAAAGTGTGCACAAGGAGTTACTTCATGCTGGACCGGAGGGCACTCTTTCGGTTCTACGACAAGAGATCTGGCTCACCAAGGGACGTCGTGAAGTTAAAAGAATCCTGGGAAAGTGCCTTGTTTGTCGACGTCAACGAGTTGGTCCATGTTCACAGAAAATGGCGCCATTGCCATCAGAGCGGGCGTCATTGTCTCCAGCCTTCACTCACGTTGGTGTAGACTTTGCAGGGCCATTGTTCGTACGAGGGAGTGCCTCCCCAGAAAAGGCTTACATATGCATCTTTACTTGTGCCTCCTCCCGCATGACCCATCTAGAGCTTACGGGTGACTTGTCCACTAAAGAGTTCTTTCAGGCATTTCTTCGTATGATCAGTAGACGAGGGCTCTGTAGAACCATCTGGTCTGACAATGCGAAGACGTTCAAATGCGCTGACCGTGAGATCCAACAGTTGTTCACACAAGGGTCATCTGTCAATAAAGGATTGTGGGACAGGATAGATCAGGAAGAGCTCCAGGCCAAATTGACCTCCAAGGGAATCAAGTGGAAGTTCATCGTCGAGCGCTCCCCTTGGCATGGCGGCTGGTGGGAAAGGCTGGTGCGTTCAGTGAAGGAACCTCTTCGCAAGATCTTGGGCAAAGCGCTGTTGTCCTATCAAGAGTTGGCCACCATCCTTACCAGGATTGAAGCCGTTATTAACTCGAGACCGCTCACCACAGTAAGTGACGACATAAGAGATCTAACGCCTATAACACCAGCTCATCTTGCTATTGGAAGATCCCTGTTTAGCTTACCGGACTTCGTAGACGAACTTTCAGCAAACAAAAGCACAACGAGGCAGCGATACCTGTACCAGCAGAAGCTTATTAACCATTTCTGGCAACGGTGGCGGGGAGAGTACTTGCATCAGTTATCCGTTAGAAAGAAGTGGGTGAATGAACAACCAGCCCTCAAGATTGGAGATGTAATGCTGATTTCTGAAGACAAGGTGTCGAGAGGAAAGTGGCCAATGGGAAGAGTTGAAAGATTGCTTCCTGGAAAAGACGGCTTGATTCGTACTGTTGTTTTGAAGACAAAGAAAGGGCTTCTAAGGAGACTTGTACAGAGGCTACATCGTTTGGAAGCAAGCAGTACTCAATTTGGAAGTGATGAATTTTGTGACAGCGGTGCTTACGGTGGGGAGTCTGTTGCTCGAAAGGTCAAGGAAAGGGCGAAGAAGAAACAAGTTACACGGAAACCAGTGTCAAGTCGGATCTCACGCCCCCCAGTGAGACTGGACTTATGACGAGACCACCCTACTGAGGAGATTTTGTTGTGTTACTATTATGGTATAGAAAAAATACATGTGGTTTTCACTTGAAGTTATTTTAGTAGTCTGAACAGAACACACTGGCCCCAAACAATGATATATGTATATATGTTGGCGGCCATAATATTTTTATAGGTAATCGCATGGGGCCGAGTAAACTTAAGGATTAATATCATGCGTGTTTTTGGAAGTTGCTGAAATTGCCCGAGTTGCGCAGCGACGAGGGCAATTTCTGCAACTTCCAAAAACACAAGTGATATTAATCCTTAATTTTACGAGGAACCATGTGATTACTTGTGTATAATATAAGGGGTAAAATGTTTCCTTACTGATCTCGCACAAAACAGGATGCCATTGTTACAAAACAAACAGAAATTTCTTTACCTTGGCAGCCGTTGCTAAGCGATTTTCAGCCAATCATTTTCAAGTAATTTTGCTAGGGGCGATTACAAAAATAAAGAAAAAATGCCCTCTGTCTTGACCAATCACAATTTAGTAATTTTGCCCCTTACATGATAATGACAGCAAATCGCTGTATTCACTAACTAATGAACATCAATATATGTTATGGAGTTTTTCATTGTAAAACATGTTCTATCAGGGAGCTCAATGCTTTGCACAAAACATGCAACTAACTAGATATAGACATAAGAAATGTAAACAGTTTAAATGTTAATATTGCAACTAAAGTCCATACTTTTGGAAAAAATCAATATACGTAATGGAATTAAATCCAAGGTTTCCATATGGTATGTTCACTTGTAAAATATGATCTATCATGGAACTCAACGCTTGAAACAAAACAAACATGTCAATACAGGTAATAGAAATACAAACTGTTATAATGGAAATATTGCCACTGCAATCTAAAACATAGTACTATGATTTTTCTTTCAATTTAAGAAGGGTACAAAACTTGTTACAACTATGATTTGAAAAAAAGTTGTCAATAGCAGCCATTGAAATCTGCCTTGAAGCAATTTCAGGATCATATAACGTATGACCAGAGCCTTGTATATCCAACAACATCAGCTTTCCCTTTGATTTCTCATAACTGAAATGTGCTAGACTTTCTGCCTTGTTCCGTATTTCACTATCTTTTCCACATAATTGACCATTGTTGTTAATGTATTTGACAAAGTCCCCCTCAATATACTCTTCCACTGTAACAAACTCATCAATGTCTGTCTTACCCATGAATATTTTCCTGTACTCCAATACCTGTCCATATTCTCCATCAACTTGCTCTTGTATCACTCTTTCTCTCAATTGTCTTGCAAAGTTAAAAGCAAGGGTGTGTCCCTGTACGACCTTCCTAGTATGCTCCTCAGGAGTTTGTTCTGTGTCCTGAATATCTTGCAATGCCTTATCAAGGTAGCGTTTGACAACCCATGTTAAGCTTGTGTAGCCTTTGGTCAAACTTTTTGCTTTGAAGGCATTCCTGAAACCTCCAGAAGCAAAAGGCTCAGCATCTATAAGAAATTCTACATCACATGGAACTGTGGTCCATTCCATATGTTCTAAATCAAATTGGTAGATGTAGATTACTGTAGAGGTTTTCTTCAAAATGACCTTTCCAAGTTTCATCATTTCAACAACTGATAAACTCTTGGGGTATTCTCTCACTGCAACTTTTTTCTTTGGGCTGCTTTCAGATGCTGGTCTCTCAATTGTTGGACCTTCTCTTTTGCGTTTCTGTCAATGAATTGGAGTTTTGAGATTATTACATGTAATTATTACTACTCAAAAAATAACATAGGACTTGCATTGTATTTACTGGTCACCCAACTCAAAATTCTCTACAAATTATTATCCAATGACTTTTGTTTTCTACAGGTTCAATTTACTTCAAACTTTGAGTATTTGATCTCAAGTAATCAGTGAGTGATGGTCTCAAAGTTGGTAAAATTCTGCTGCAATTATTCAGTTGGTTAAATAGTTGTTTGAAAATTTGTACAATATTTCCTCAGGTGGCCTTGGTTGGTCTAGATGCACTGTAATAGGTAGACTGAATATTATGGTTAAACATAACTTTTGAAAATCATTTTTACATTTTTATTAAATGCCATATTTCCGAAAAAAAAAATTATTTAGCATGGTGAGAATGGGATGTTTTAGACTGATCCCAAAAGTCTGTTAGTTTGCTCCACAATGAGCTTTTTCTGGTCTTAGTTATCAAGGAGTAAACGAAACTATGACTTCTGGAATAAAAAAAAAATTTAACTATCTATGCACGAAATCTGATAATTTCATGTTCCATAATTTGATTTAGTTAACCAAACTATCAACTATACAGTCCATAAGTTTACTGTCTTTTCCCCCTAAGCATCCCATAGTTTCTAGCAAAGAATAAAGGGATTCAAGATGACTACCATACTGCTAAAAATGTCTATTGGAAATTGGGATTTACAAATAGGGATTTTATGGTATGAAACGAATACAAGTTATACATTAAAAATTTAACTTGAACTGAATTTTGATAGTTTGGGCTACCTGTGGCAACATATGTAATGTCTGTCCAAACTATAAATAAAAAATCCAGTTTTTATCAGAAAGAAATGTTCACACGCATCTGAATCTAAGTAAACACAGAAACATTCTGCTCACCACCACAACTTCTTCTTCGTCCTCAGCTGGATCTTTCTTGACGAAGCGCACATAGAACACTTTAAGGTCCGGAATCTGAGACATTTTTGAGCATGAAGGTCCGCGTTCCCCTGCCAAAACGTCACAAACCATCCCCTTTTCGATCGCATTGGCAAAATGCCTCTGACAAGCCGATCGGATATTCTCGATTGAGAGGTCTTCGCAATCAAACGCCACATACTCCCTTGGGCCTATTCGTGAGTATTTCTGTTGCTTTCCACTGACATCTGAGGTCATTCTTTGTACTGTAAGTTCAGAGCCAACATCACTTTTGTCTTTCTTTGAGGCATTTTGGCCTTTACCACGCTTTTCTTTCTGTTTATTTGCGAAATGTCTCCATTCAGCCATAGTTCTATGGTTCAGAAAGCACGAGAGTACGAAATTGCTGAGTGGGACTAAGGATGAGTCTAGAGCGCCGATTGCATTATTACTGTGGCAGCTCTCGGCCATGGTAATTTTTAGTTTCAAAACGGTTTTTCAAGTGGCAGCCCTCGGCCATGGGAAAATTGATTTCACTTTGTGATTGAAAGTGAATGTAAATTTTGTTATGGCCGAGCGCTGCCACTAATATTGTTTTTCATTCTTCTTTTAAAACGTATTTCATTTCAGTTTACCTACATTTCACACTTTTAATTCACTTTCACTTGCACTTTGAATTTGATTTAAAATTGATTTTATGTTTCAATTCAACTGTATTTCCATTTTACTTTAACTTAAAAGTAAAGTGGTTTTAGTTTTAGTTAAAGTGTACTTTTAAATTTCATGTCATTTTACTTTTAGATTTCATTTCATTTTACTTTGTATTTTATATTAGTTTTGATTTATTTCTCAGCGAAACTAACATTTATTACACAAAAATATAAGAATTTTTGTTGGCAGTTCTCGGCCACCATAGACGTGGTCAGTTGTACATCTTTTTAAGATGGTAATGAAGGTCAGCATCTACTGGAAAGAAGTTTTTAGACGTGAATTACATATTTTTCTGATGTGATGTAAACATTTCCTTGTTTTTTTGTCTCTCAATTATGATAACTGATATCAGACAAAGATATTTAAAATAAATTAAGGTAAGAACAAAGTTGAATCATGACAATTTTCCTTGCTAGGATTGTAGAAAGGAGACATGTCATCATAGATTAGTTGCATTTGTGCTAAAAGTAACTTGAATTTTTCTTAGTATCAATCGGTGCATCGATCACCATGTCTACATTTTTGAAAGGCAGGTTGCACTGATTCTCATGTTTCATTTTGATTGTGTTAAAATTCAGATGCCTCACAACCAGGCTCAGATGTGGTGTGGGAGTTGTGTGAACTTATACAAAAGTGCAGTGAGTGTATCTGGTGGCAGAATCTATCACAGAATAGAGGTAAATTCATCTAAGAGCCTATTTGTACTTTCAGTTGTAATTGTACAGTTAAAATGTTGTATTAAGAAATTAAAATGATCTGCACTGGTCTTTGTTTTCAACTGAGTTTTAAATATGTGCTCCTCAATGTTGAGTGCAAATAGTTTGACTTCCCTTCGTTTCCTATACCATATAATTATGCTACCCATGGTTAAATTTCAATATTAAAGGCAAACGAGAACTTTTATCGTGAGCTTTGGGTATTTTTTGGTGAATTGTTGGCTAGGGTTTTTTTTTTACACTTAAATTTTCATGTGAAGTGTTCCTTCTCACAGCATGTACTGAAGATGAGGAGGATTTAGAAGATGATCAACTGTTATGCTCTCAGCAAAGCAATGAAAACTATTTTGCGGACACTGAGGATTGCTCAAGTGTTTCATCTGGAAGTGATAGTGCCTTGTCTGATTCAGAAAACTGGGATGAATCTTTAAGTGGTGAGATATTTGTTTTTAATCCTGTTTTTGATATTTCAATTAATTTGCTCTCCCTGACCATACAATAACTATGACAGTGAGACCTGATGTAATACTTGAGCTATAAACCATAAGTAGATGGTGCACAAATAACATACTGGTGTTCTTCCTTCGTTAAATTCTTGACCCAGTATTTCATGCTCAAGGTGTGCCACTTCAGCTTGATTTTGCACGGAAAACACAGCCATTTCGTCTTCTCTTTTTCTTCGTAGTAGGTCGAGCTCTCGTTTTCGACATTCAAGTTTCCACTCTATATCCCTTTGAGCCATTTCTTCTTGAAACTCCAGTTCGCGTACTTCATTGTCTCTCTTAACTCATTCGGAAAGCTGTTTTGCTTGAAGGCTTGCAATGGAGGCCTTTATTTTAGCGTCTCCTCTTCTCTTTGACGAGGACAACGAAAAACTAGAGCGAGAAAGTGCTTTCGAATGACCAGAATCGACCTGGCTTACTCTGCTTACCGAATCTTTAGGAGTCACTTTAAGGCTGCTGTGAAGCGGTGATATCGCACATTTGTTGACCAAGTGCCATGATTCTTGATTGCTCGTCGTGAGCGGCTGATTTGCATCCGGCTCAAAATTGGACCAAAATGGACCAAAATTGGTAGGACCAAATAAAACGAGAGTTTTAATATTATTCAACTTGAACACAGCGTTACAATTCCTCTTTTTCTTCGCGGGCAAGCAGTTTTGCGTATAGCCTTGCAACAGTTGCAATGGCCGGCGGCCACTCCAACTATTGTGAGGTAAGTACAGGAAATGCACATGGCAGCTATTTGCAGTGCGTGATATGGTAATGGCGGAAGATGCCCACTGTAATATTTGATTAACATTGCCTTATAATAGTTAACAAAGTTTAAACCTTCAGTTTCAATATCTTGATACGTCAGTTAATATTTACTCTAAATTGAGAGAAGAATATTTGATCTTTCACTTATTATGTAAAGTGCCATAGTGTGGCCTAAACTCATATTCCTCTCTGAAAAGGTAGAGCATGGCACCCCCAATATTGAGTCTGTTTTTAAGCATTTGTGGAATTGAGTTGCCCAACTACATGTTCTTAAAGTTAGGTGAACCTCTTACAGTTCAGTCAGTGCAGTTCACACCATTTTCTGCTCCAGTTTAGTTGATCCAGTTCAACACTGCAGATGACTTTTCTCCAAATTTAGAGAATTCTTTTGTGGGTACTATGTTAAGTAAAGGAAAGTCAAATTTGATATTAGACTTTGTTATTATGGATCATTATCAATAGCTGGGAACAGACCCTTATATAAAACAACCATGACATTTTATTCAAAACCCCCTTATGTAAATCATCATCGCTACATAGCGACTATATAGAGGTACAAATATAAAACCCCTGGATGTCAAGTACGGTTCTGACCTTCACGATCGACGATCGATATCAACATCTGCGCGCAGACCCATAGATGTAACATTTTACCATCGCAAGAAACAACTGGACACACGTTTAACATGGATGTGACATTTTAAGTTCAATTAATCAATATCAACATCTGGGCAAAGAATACGCACTGTACGTAAAGAGTTATGATCAACACAGACCCCTAACCATAAGATACTAAGATAAGTAGCAACATCTGCCTACAGCCCATCATGTAAGACACATTGATTAAAACCCATGGATGTAAGAAACAACGAACAATATCAACATCTGGGCACAGCCCCCACGTGTAAGACACACTGATATAAACCCCTGAACGTAAGGAGCAACGATCATTATCAACATCTGGGCACAGTCCCCACGTGTAAGACACACTGATATAAACCCCTGCACGTAAGGACCAACGATCAATATCAACATCTAGACACAGCCCCTTCGTGTAAGACACATTGATATAAACCCCTGAACGTAAGGAGCAACGATCAATATCAACATCTGGGCACATCATTCCATATAAAACACACTGATATGAACCCCTGATTGTAAGACCCCTGATTGTAAGAACCCCTGATTGTAAGAACCCCTGATTATAAGAACCCCTGATTTTAAGACCCCTGATTGTAAGAACCCCTGACTGTAAGACCCCTGATTGTAAGAACCCCTGATTTTAAGAACCCCTGATTGCAAGAACCCCTGATAGTAAGAACCCCTGATAGTAAGAACCCCTGACTGTAATACCCCTGATTGTAAGAACCCCTGATTTTAATACCCCTGATTTTAAGAACCCCTGATTGTAAGAACCCCTGACTGTAAGACCCCTGATTGTAAGAACCCCTGATTTTAAGAACCCCTGACTGTAAGACCCCTGATTGTAAGAACCCCTGACTGTAAGACCCCTGATTGTAAGAACCCCTGATTTTAAGAACCCCTGATTGTAAGAACCCCTGACTGTAAGAACCCCTGACTGTAAGAACCCCTGATTGTAAGAACCCCTGACTGTATAAGACCCCTCATTGTAAGAACACCTGATTTTAAGAACCCCTGATTGTAAGAATCCCTGATTGTAAGAACCCCTGATTGTAAGACCCCTGATTGTAAGACCCCTGATTGTAAGAACCCCTGATTGTAAGACCCCTGATTGTAAGAACCCGTTTGTAAGACCCCTGATTGAAGAACCCCTGATTGTAAGAACCGCTGACTGTAACACCTCCCATTGTAAGAACCCCTGTTTGTAAGAACCCGTTTGTAAGACCCCTGATTGTAAGAACCCCTGATTGTAAGAACCGCTGACTGTAACACCTCCGATTGTAAGAACCCCTGATTGTAAGAACCGCTGACTGTAACACCTCCGATTGTAAGAACCCCTGTTTGTAAGACCCCTGATTGTAAGAACCCCTGATTGTAAGAACCGCTGACTGTAACACCTCTGATTGTAAGAACCCCTGACTGTAAGACCCCTGATTGTAAGAACCCCTGACTGTAAGACCCCTGATTGTAAGAACCCCTGATTTTAAGAACCCCTGATTCTAAGAGCCCCTGATTGTAAGAACCCCTGATTGTAAGAACCTCTGTTTGTAAGAACCCCTGATAGTAGGAACCCCTGAATGTAAGAACCCCTGATTGTAAGAACCCCCGAATATAAGAACCCCTGATTAAGAACCCCTGATTTTAAGACCCCTCATTGTAAGAACCCCTGATTGTAAGACCCCTGATTTTAAGAACCCCTGATTTTAAGACCCCTCATTTTAAGAACCCCCGATTGTAAGAACCCCTGATTGTAAGAACCCCTGCTTGTAAGAACCCCTGATTGTAAGAACCCCCGATTGTAAGAACCCCTGACTGTTAGACCCCTGATTGTAAGAACCCCTGATTCTAAGAACCCCTGACTGTAAGACCCCTGATTGTAAGAACCCCTGATTGTAAGACCCCTGACTGTAAGAACCCCTGATTCTAAGAACCCCTGATGGTAAGAACCCCTGATTGTAAGAACCCCTGACTGTAAGACCCCTGATTGTAAGACCCCTGATTTTAAGAACCCCTGATTGTAAGAACCCCTGATTGTAAGAACCCCTGACTGTAAGAACCCCTGATTTTAAGACCCCTGACTGTAAAACTAGCTGGTAGCCCATAAAGCGAGAGGTTGTGAGCTGAATTCCTACAGTACACAGCATTTATTCTTTTTTTTCTCTTATCAACGGATACATCTCTGCATAAAAAAATTTAAGGAAAAACAATATTTTCCTTTCTTACGCTTGCATTTAAAAAATCACGTGGAGCAAATAAGTCATCCGAGAATTCGTAGAGAACTTCAACAGATTTCGAATTCAACTTTGCTTAACTTTGGAATGATGTTAATTCTTGTGTTACTGTCGATTTCATTACGGAAATACTACTTTTCAAGTTTGACAAGTGCTTCGCTTTATTGTAAACTGAAAATCAAAATTACTGAAATCAAAATCACTTATATAAACTTTTCATAACTGCCAACAGTATAATAACACCTTTATTTAGACACGATAATGTTTAAAGCTGAACAGCTTGTGGGGTCGTGTGCAAATGCAAATAAACTCTAAATTGAATAAATTCAAATTTATTTCAGTTGTTTGGCTGGATTAACAGGAATGGGGGTATTGTAGTTGTGAGAACCAATATTAATGATCAGAAATGAATGAATGGATAATATCAACTATTAACTGAGGGAGTTTGAGCCTCTATTGTTTAGATGATCACTGAGCAAACCTTTTGAAATCAGTTTTGCTTTAAAGACCCTCAACAGTGTATGAAAGAAGAAATTATTAAGGCCACCATTACATATCGACGAAAAGAACTTTTCTTTCATTTCATTTCACGCGCATAGTTGTTTGTAATCTTGTTGATACTGAAATCAAAATGATGTGAAACCTATCTATTGCCAGAAAAGAAATTAATGGATACAATAAACAGTTCATTTAGAGAGTGCAAGTCTTTATTTGTACCATCATTGAGCTAACCCATCCGTTCTGCTTTCAACGAATGATTTCTTACTTTGTGTCACATTGGCAATAATCATCACCTCCTGTTTAATTCAGTTAATCAAGTTGCGAGATTCACTTATAGTTTATTATTATACAATGAGAGATGTTGAATACACTTATATTTGCCTAGTGCTGAACCTGGACCTCATTCACTTTTATTATTATTTGTATTGACAGCATCAAAAGACATGCAGATAGACAAACTATTGATAATATATCTCATACCTTTTTTGAAGAAAAAACAACATCAAGGAAGGGAAATGAAGTTTACTAATTTGAATAAAACCCATCCACAACTTGTATCACAACTTAAATAGTTGTATTGCTTATAAAAATATGAATTACAATATGGGTAATACATAATAACTTATTAAGAACAAATCACTAAAAATTAAATAGAAATGAAAATTTATGGATTAAGTTCAACAATTAAGATTTTACAACAAAAATACAAATTATTAATTCTTGAAAGTCTGCAAAAAAAAAAGAAAATACATTTTAATCAAATAAATTCTTCAAAAGATCTGCACTTTTTCCTTCAAGTTTTGAAATAGTAACTATACTTCATTTCAAACCACTTACGATACTTACAATTCTACTATCTTCATCACAGTCACTCTCATTATTACGGGGATATTTACAAGATTCCTACAAAATATATAAAACGATCAAGTTTTACTTGTTCGTGTTTGACCACCTATGTCTTCAAAGTTGTTTTCAAAATGAAAGGTTTACTATTCACTTAAAAAAGACTTGCAATGGATAATTTTTGAAATACATCATAAAAAGTAATTACCCCTTCACTAAACCTTGCGAGCCTTCTCTTGCGGACCTAAACAAAAATGATTAATTGGAGTTTTACTCATATTAAAGTATTTCCCAAGACTTATTAAGACTTATTAAGGCAATAATTTCTCCCGTGTTCAAAGAGTTGCAAAGAAACCATCATAATCATCATTTAAACCCAAAAAATTTCACCTTGCTTTGCTGATAATTATTACCATGCAGTGCTGCACGTGCAGTTGAAATTCAAAGTACAATGAGGAAATTGGCATTTGACCAACACTTAGAAACTCATGGAAGAACAAATTCACTGCACGCCAGTGAGTTTGCTGGATTTTTCCTCATATTAGAGTTTTTTAGGAACATCAATTGACGAGCACGTCAATTGCAGACAAAGATATATCTAGGATTCTTAAAAGCCATAACTGGGAATATTCAGTAAATCAATCAAAGTCCAATTTTGCACTTTAGCCAGTTAAGCCATATTAGTTTTGGCAGTTTCAAGGAAGTACAGACATTACCTCCGCAGAATCCACCACAGTTTCATCCAAATTTTCACCTTCACCAAGATCAGCCTGCCATATAAGTAATATACAATGAGTTATTTTAATTTAGTAGACAATTAACATGGGGCATAAAAGTGATAATTTCCCAATTTCCTGTTTTGCTTTTAATAGCACTATATACAGCCACATCTCACTCTGTGCAAAAACAGATGCCTTCACTTATACACTAATATATACATACTACTGGTATACGCATTTCTGTTAATGTGCATTTTTGGAATACTACTTTTCAGATATTATCTGGTTTATTTATTGTTAATAAATACAATTGCCAGAACATTTGCATTATTTACCTCATTTTCTAAGTCCTGAGGTCTTTGGGCCTGTGATTGAATTTAGAATACATGGAAATGGACATGCCAAGATTTAGAAATTCATTTGGAAGTAATATATCTGTTAATGAACCATGTTGATATTCTGCTCATGTAAGGTTAAAAAATCTTTAAAAATATACAACAAAGTAACTTAAACTTACTCTTTCCTCTGTTTGTGGTTTGCTTTTGGCCCTGTCTAAAGCCTCCTGAAAAAGTGGAATTCATAATAAAGTATATGTAATTCAAAGCACCACTTTATAAAATACATTTCAAATAAAGCCAACGATTGTATTTGCAGTTTCTTCATTCTTGTTTTTATATTAATTTTTCGTTTCTACAAAAAGAAAAAAATTACATCATGATTTCTTTCTATCAGCTGTTTACATCAATAAAGCTACATTTGTTTCCTAGTTCATATAGTGCTATCTTTGTGGTGTCTGATTGGTTTATCCAGAAAGCCAACAATGGTATTTTCAGTTAATTTCCTCCTTATTGTTTGTATTTTTTAATTTTTCTCTTCTACCAAAAAGATATACACCATGAGTTCTTTCTATAAGCAGTTTACACTTCTTTTTCTAATGTACATGCATTGGCATTTTTGTGCTGTATGTGTGGTATACGCAGATTTAACTGTCTTTGCTACACAATTTTGAATCTACAGTGTATTTAATGGTTGCCAATTTATCTGTGATCTACCAAACTTACAGAAGCTTGCAATTCAATTTCCTGCAGTAATCTTATAGCTCTGTCCCTTTCCAAGAGGTCCCTGTAAATTCAAATTAATGTAGTTTGAGTTACAAAACTTAAACCATTATGGTTATAATGAGATCAACCTGAACAATAGTTAGTTATAGTACACTGCAACATTAACCTGTGAGCCTTTAGAGCATTTGAAGCCTCCTTGCCTTGGTGTATTGCTTCTACCAACTCTCTTGTAAGGCTACTTTCATTTCCTTGAAGACATAGTCATCCATACCATTAATACACAACGAGATAATTATCAGTGTTAAATTGCATAATTTAACAGAACATCATACACTTGAATTTTTTTCATTTCTTGGTTTGTTTGTTTGTAAATGTTTTTTAAACCTCCCAAATCAGAAGAAAATCAGGAGATTTGAGATTTTTGTAAATTATGATTATCAGCTACAGGATTACCATGTATGGGATACCTTTGATAGGTTACAATTTGAGCAACAAATTGGAAGCTCAGATGCCTGCACTGACCTGCTATCAAACTTCCAACTATCATCCTGTTGGAAGTTAATGTGGGGTGCATCACCCTGATCTCCACATCTTCACTCGATTGTTGAGATTGTTCATGTTTCCCACAAGCTATGCAAATAAGACATTCAATTCATTACATTACTGAGGACATGACAATGTCTCTTTTGGATGGTACTGTTCAAAACATATTACTTTTGCATGCATTTTTGTTGAACAACTAATTTGTGTTTGTTTCCTAAATTTTATTTTCCAAGACAATGTTGTGATTGACAATGAACTATGGAAAAATCTGTTTGAGGTTACATGCCTTTTGAGAGCTGACTTTTGTTGTCCAATAAACTGCTGTTTCATGGTAAAAGTGGGAAAAAAATTTGAAAATGATCTCCTTGGGATACAGCTTGATAATCATGTGAGTCACCAGGAGAACCACCAGTGTCTCAGCAACTAATAATTATAATAATAATAATAATAATAATAATAATAATAATAATAACAATAACAATAATAATAACAGAGGTTGGTAATCAAGCCTAAACACTTACCACTGTTATCAAAATTGCTTCCTTGAAGGGAGGCACACAGATAGCAGGTTCCCAACACATCTGATATATCCAGCAAAGCTCTGAAATGAACCAGTAGTGTGTACTATATTCAATGAAGTGATGGATACAATACTACAATATGACTTGCACATCTCAGCTATTATTGAAATATGTTTAACTAGAATCACTTATCCCTAATGAAATGAAATGCAAAGCATGACCACTGTATAATTCTTTGCTCTGATTGTTATGAAGTTATATTGCAGAGATTTATAGGAGGTGTACCTTAGGGTATCCATGGCCTTTTGCGAAGCTTTGTAGCGGATGAGCACCAAAGGAATACAGTCTTGGTGGCACTGCTTTCTCATCTGAGTTCAATTTTTAGATAATAAGATTTTTTTGAATGTTATAATAATAATTGCTTTTAATTGTATAAATGCACAACATTAATTTTGTCTTTCCCTTCCAAACAATATCGTGCAGAACCTCTAATTTCATAAGACATGCATTTCATTTCAGTGTATTTTGATGTATGTAACCTTCAACTAGTGATGACTCAACTGTATAATTTAGGGAATGGGAAGAATTGATTAGAAATGTCAAAAAATTAAGTGACGTGTTTTATGTCACAATTCTAACACTACAATCGGACGCAAAGCGCTAAAAAAAACTAAACATGAACACAAAGTTACATGTACATTTTATACAATTATGTAAAAACACTATGAACCCAAGATAGACCTCAGTCAGTTGTAATACTACACTTGATTCTAAATTGCAACATTAGAACTTAGAATTAATGAAATGTGAGTCCCATGAAGAAATAATAGTTTAATATTTATTTATTTAATAATTTAATATTTATATTGCGCAAATTAACATGTCGATATGATCAAATGCGCATCACAACAATGTTTGGGGGACTTTGGCCAGACTGCATCAGCAGTTTTACAAACAATCGAAGGAAACTTATTTGAAGATGCCCCCTCCCTCCAATTCCCAGTAAACAGGCCAGACCACATCACAGGAATCTCGTGAGTGGGTTCTTTAACGTCCCCTGCCTAACCAAATTATCTAATTAATAGATGCAGGAGACGGGACCTACAGTTTATTTGTCCTTATCCGAGAATACTAGAATGTCTATCCATTTCTTATTAAAGAAAGGTAGCGCATTCTCCTCAGTTATTTTAAGACCTTGAGTGTTGGTCCGGCCGGGGCTCGAACCATCGACCTCGACCTCCCGCACAACAGTCCAGTGCTCTAACCAATTGAGCTAACCAGGAGGCGGTTGAGCTAACCGGGAGGCGGTTAGCTCAAGAAACAAGGTCATGTATAGCTGTTGGCTCCTAAGAGGTTAATCCCCAGCATTTGATTAGGTTTCCCTGCAAGTTTTCTGGTTGTCATTAATGGTGCAGGCTGGAAATAGGCACTTTGAGAAAGAATGTATTTCATTCAAACACAAAACCCCCTGACATATAGCAAGGTCATGAACCTGACTGCAACACAATCTGAAGTTTCACATGCTTATGACTAGGCCAACTGTGACTTGTCCATCATAACCTGAAGAGACTTTGTATGCAACTCTTATCTAAAATCATCCCTACAAACCTTCACACACTTACTTCTCGTGCATTTATGCACAGGAATGGTAGCACTGGGGGCACATCATGTGCGACCATTAGTTTTCTTAGAAGCTGTAAATCATAGGCTGGTCCACATCTTGGGTCTAACAGTAAGAATGTAGAATCAATTGAGCACATAACTTCTTTGCAGGACCAGATTAAGATGATTCATTCCAAGTCTTTACTTACTCGCTTCTGCACCAACCAGTTGATCCACCTCCTCTTCCACTGTTCCCACTGAAAAACATTACATGTCTTTTTTTAACTTATTCTCCCTTTCTTCTATTACATTATTTTACAATATTCATGTTCAAAACCTATCAAAATAATTTATAATTTGAACTAGGATTGACAAGCCAATATTTGACCTTTAAAATTTGTATATAATTATTGGATTACACTATTACCTTCTACTGCCTGTGCAGCCAAAATGTGGCCATCCATTGCCATAGGACAGCATGTGACTACTGACTCTAGGAAATTGAGAACAACTTTAGGATGAATGATTACAAAGACTATAAACAGCATGAATTGACTAGTTTCAGCTATAAGTTTTGTCTTTCAAGTTATTACAACTCTCATAGTCTTTTCAAGTGGGTATTTCATTCTTAATATCTCTTTGTGCAATATAATTATGCCCATCCCGTTTGTAACTCAACTCCAGAAATAATTACATATTGAACTTCCTTCATCTTTACCATATAGGCTTTCAACAAACATCTCTGCTCTTTTCTGGTCACCTAATTGAAAGGAAAAGAAAAAGAGAAAAAAAGGAAAACAAGTTCATTAAAGCTGCAAGAGCAATGCTACCCTACACTTTAGTTCTCCAGACAGAAAAAGTGTGGAAAGTATACCTACATGTACCTGCTACAATGGGTACTTGATGTACTTTTGGTGATGAAGTAAAGATAGGTCTACCAAGTTCCTCATCACTTGTGTTTTCATCTGAAGTAAAAAAAATAGGCAGTTAAGACTGGATATGGCTACTACTATTACATCCCACATCTTTTTGAGTACCCAATAGATGGTAACAAATAGTCATATTCATAATAATAAATTAATGATTAAAATAATGATAATAATATCAAAGAGAAATGAAAAATTATAGTGGCTACCTCAAGAACCTCACCATTCCTCTATCCATCTATCCTTTCGAATTCTACAGTCACACTCACTCGCTCGCTCACTCACTCGCTCGCTCACTCACTCAACCAAGTCAACATTATGGCCTCACCTCCATAGGAGGCAGTGGCCATAAAAATTATTTGAAATCAAATAATATATGGATGGCTATTTTAGGGTCCACCTAAATTAAATGTTAACACAAGTTTTTACGTGTTTGTATACTCTCATCTAAACACCAGTTGACATGTTCGCGTTACAGCCCCATTTATTGGTACCAAATCAAGTTTCATTTCTGACTATCCTAGAAGTTATTAATCATAACACATAATGTCATGTACCTTCTGGAGGGTCTACCACAACCACCTCGTTGGGGGCTCTCGCTACCCCAACTCCAACATTTCCAGTTCCTGATGTTGATTGCCCTGTTGTATCAAGCATTAAAGAAAAGAACGATCGGGTTGAAATAAAGTGATTCTCTTGGAAAGTATTCTAGGTTACTTAACATCATCTTTTCACAGAAACTGCAATTACTAATGATAACATCACAGTCAATTAAGCTAAGAACGAATTTCAATCGGTAAGGAATGTTCTCCAATTACCGATAATTGGCGGGTGCTCGATCGTCTAAGAAAAACCTTTAATGCATAAATATGATATGAACTTTTCGTTAATAATCACCTGCTGCACCATCTCGATCTTGATTCGTGTTATCTGAAAAAGAGAGAACGACGTTATTAAGTTAATTTAAAAGAAACTGAATCGTGTAGTTTAGCCGAGTGCAGGTTCAGCACATCATGAATCACTTAAGATCATCTTTTCATGGAAACTGCAATTACTATCAGAACATCACAATCAATTAAGCTAGGAATGAATTTCAATCACGTCCTTGGCAAGGAGGCAAGGAAAGTTCTACAATTACCGGTATATGGCGGGTGCTCGATCTTCGAAAAACCTTTAATGCTTAAATATGATATTGATCTTTTCATTAATTAATAATCACCTGCTTCGCCATCCTGATCTTGATTCGTGCTATCTGAAAAAGAGAGAAAGACGACGTTATTCATTACATTTCAAAGAAACGGTCTGATGTAGTTGAGCCGAGTGCAGACATAGTTAAATATGGTGCAGATTAACATGAGTACTCCTTGAATGAGACAGATATTCGTAACCATAATTCTACTAGACATTGTTGTTCTTCAGTCCCGTGAACAAACGAACTTTTCCGAATACACTGTAAAAATGCATTTTCTACGTTGTAAGCAGAAGATCTCTTCAGCACTTGTACCGTGGACTAGTGAGTCAAGACTCGATTCAACTCGGGCCAGACCCCGCCACTTGCGCATCGTCGCTCGCGTGAAGCATGAAGTACCGCAACGTGCTCTATCTCCAAACTTCAGCATACTTTTAAAAGTTATGTCGGAAGACTTGGTTCGAATTTTCCAGTAATCCTCGTTAAAAGTTTATCGGGACTGCTGTTGCGACTTGGACATGTCTTGTCGTTATGCAAATGTTTTCTTTCCCTAGGGCCTTTTCTAACTACGAAGTTGACTTGCCCTTTTCGTTAAGAGTTATCTTACCTCGATCTAATCGCATGAACACTCTACAGCGGCTTTTGAACATTGCCTTCATTGTATCCCCGCACATATCATCCCATGTGCCAGCCAGGGTCAACAGGTTAGAACCACTGACAGTTCGATAAAAGAGCAATCTAAAAAAAAAAAAACGGTTAACCGCTACATAATACATATTTATAGGCCAGAAATCTGTTACTTCCTATTAACTATTTGTCAGCTTTACCTCGACGCCTCCCTACTATTTAGATGCTGCCTGAAACCATTCAATACGATCTCTTGCAGATTAGCTGTACTGGAGTTGTTCGGAAATTCCAGCTGGGTGACTCTTCCACTACTTTCCAACACCCGCTGGATGTTGGGACGCGGTACCTTCAGCTGATCGCAGTAGCGTAGCAATATGAAAGAACGTTTCATACTTCTTGATCGTCTTGTCCTGTCCGTCGACATTGCTGCTTGAGTACTTTATCAACAAAAACGGTCGAAATAAATTAAAGATGTAAGAGAGTCGAAGCGCTTTAAATGTACTCGCCGGTAAATGACATGACATTTGAAAACTTACATCTCATAATTGCTAATGAATATTTTTCTCACTTTGACGGCTATCTGGATCCATTGGGATCACATGTAGACGTTCCATTGTGAACAATCACCTTTAAATGGGCCGTTTAATAAAATAAAACTGCAATCAGTTTGGATAATAATTATTATGATCCACATTATTGAATGCTAATTTGATCAAGGAGGGGTCAAGAAACAAGCTCCTTTTAAGGATGCACATCATATCAAAGTTGCCACTTTCAAACGAGAACATACGATTGATAGTCTTCATACTTTAATGAATTATGATACACCGTCAGATGTTTCCGATGAGAATTTTTATAAGTTCGATCCTTCACGTATCGACATTTTTTTTTTCCATCATCGGATGGAATATACGGTCCTCCCTCTATTTTGGTGCATTCCTTGTTCACCTGGCTCTTTAATTCGTGTCTGTTCAGTTTTCAACATTTTAGAACACAATTGATTCTTGGATGGTATGGCCAAATGTCAAATTATTCAGCTTCATAGGATCGTGAAAAAGGTGTTTGAAGGGCTGTTTTGTCGCAATTTTGCAACAATTGTCACACTTTGCTATATCTGTCGCACTTTGTAATAACACTTGTCGCACTTTATAATTACACTTGTCACACTCTGTAATGAAAAAGCTGTTGCACTTTGTAGTAACAGACTTTACTACATCGCTTGCAGCGCCAGTGGGCAAGATGAAGTGAACCTTGTGTTCTGATTGGCTACCGGAGCAGGCAAGATGGGCCGATCTTGCCCGGTTGGGATTGCCTGCATTGATCTCGCGCATGAAATAAAAAAATAATTAGAACTATTTTCGTAATTCTTGGGCAATTTCGGCGATGGAAACGCAAAAACTGCTAGGTGATAATCAAAATAATGCAAACAGAAACGACTTTCGTGTGCTACAAATGGCTTTCGTTCCAGGCTTTTGAATTGAAGTAAGCGGCCGACCATTTAACTTTTGAGGAGAGGGGAAGGGGGGGGGGGGGGGTGTTTTCTGGTCATGAAAAAATTTTTTTCTAGCAATCTGCTGGGCAGGATATTTTTCCATTCTAAATGCTCTGCGGGATATTTTTTCCCTCCTGATTTCTCTGCAGGATTTTTTTTTTCCTCAAAGAAAAGGGTAATGTGTTTACATATACAAAATGTATTTACAAAATGTATTGACATTTACACTGTGGTCATTGCAGCAATAGTTCTAATATAGCTATGTTTTCGGAAAGTAATTCTTTACAATCGTTTTATATTACGTCAAATAAAGTGATGCACCACAGGCAGATGTGAAAACGTTTAGTTTCTCAATTAACAAAATTGATAATGTCAAAAAAACATTTCTGGCACTATGACAATCATAAAATTGTTTCATTTGCTGATAACGGATATGGTTTGCAGTTTTCAAAATTTTTATCTTGCAGCACAATTTTTATTCATGAAATATACAGCTACTGTTGATACACCTATCAATGCCATGCCCCAACAGGAGGAGTGTGCAATTAGGTGGAAAGAACAGACCATCGCACTTTGTAATAAACGAAAAGACGTAGCACCTTGTAATTACACTTGGTAAATGGTAGGAGGACAAACTAAGCCTGTCTCGATTGGGTTAGTAAAGTTGCTGGAAAGTCCCTCATTGAAATGCCGAAAACTTTCTAAAAAATTGTCCGGCTACCTAAATGTCAAAATTCGCCACATAAATGTTTGATACTTTTATATCAACGTTAAAATAAAACTTTAGTTTTCGTTAATCACAATAACTTTTAACAACAGTCAAGAATAGCTTGGAACTTAGACAGAGCTCGGTTCGCACTGACATGGGCGAAATTGGAATTTGGTCTTGTATGTTGGGGGTGAAACTATTCAATTCTCCTCTTCTGTTCGTAATCTTGGAGTGATACTCGATCTCAATGCTGATATGGAAGACCACATTAAAAAGATTTTCGAAATATGTCATTTCCATCTAACTGATATCAGTAAGATCAGTACATATTTGGATCGTGAATCTGCTTAAGCAATTATTCATTCTTTTGTGACCACTAACTTGGACTACAGTCTGTACTGCTATTTTATATGGATTACCTAAAGTTCTCTTAAACCGCCTACAGCTAGTGCAGAATAGGGCAGCGCGCATTGTAACATTTACAAAGAAGTATGAACATATAACTCCCATTTTAATAGATAAAAATAAAAATAAATAGAAATCCTAACATTAGGGTAGTCCCATCAGAACTTAAAGCTCTGCTATCAATAGGAGCCCTGGTGAATAGGATCCAAAAATAAATATAAAATAATAAAAAAGTCTTATTCAATATAATATTACAGAAAATTCTAATTAACGTGACTATTATAAACAACATATCCATGATAAAAAAAAGATTTCTTGGCTGTTTCAGTTCTAGCGCGAGGCAAATGAAGCAAATTTTCCTGTCTTGTTCTGGTATTATTAGGGTTAGGGTTGGGTTTAGAGGACAATTACCAAAAATACATTTATTAACCACTTTAAAAGTATGTTCGTCTCTTCTCGACTGTAATAACATTTACTGAAAGGCCATTTAAGATCCATTAAAGCTTGACCACTATCGTTAGATTTTGAAACAATTTTGGATGCCCTTCTTTGAAAATTATCCAGAAGTCCGGCATTGCTAAAACTTGGGTGTGGCCAGTCATAGTTTTCAAATCGGTTCAGTTCTTTGCTTTTGATTCCAAAATAGCGCAGTTTCCTGAAAAAAAAAAGAATGATCTATTGTGTTGAATGCCTTACGCAAGTCCACAAAAGCTAGTCGTCAGGAACTTTGCTCTGAGACAGTGAAGCATTAATTATTGCTTGAAACGTCAGCTTTTGTAATCGTTACGGTGGCCAATTTACCATTTCAACTTTGTTGATATATCCAAATTATTTCGTTACTCCCACCGACGCAGCCCCAAACAGTTTCTTTCGAAACTATCAGCCTTTATTAATTATTGCTGTTAATAGGTTTTGTGACTATTGCAGAAGCGTCCTTTAGAAGTCTTTGTGGAATGTTATCTAAGCCCACTGCTTTGCCTGATTGAAGTCGTCGGCCTTCCGACTGAACAGCAGTTTCAGAACTGTCATTAAACAGAAAAGTAGCGTTCGTAGCTTCTGTTAAAGATATACTTCACGAGAGTTTCGATGCAGCATTTACAAACGATTTGCAAAGGTTGACAGCTGTATTTACGAATGTATTGTTGAAATAATTTGCGATTGAGCTCTTTTCAGTTATAACTTGACCGTCGACTTTGAGTTGTGGAGATGGTTCTTTGCTTTCGGAAGGGAGGATTTTCTTAACTGTAGTAATCTAGTAGTAGTAAATACTTTTATTTAGCTAGGGTAACTCCTAAATACGTATGATGCACGATCCTCGCAGTAGATAGCGCTATTTAAGCAATAGCGAAAATCAGACCTGAAAAAAATCCGGCCTGTACGGGACTCGAACCACTGACCTCTGCGATACTAGTGCAGCGCTCTACCAATTGAGCTAACAAGCCAACTGGGAGCAGGCCGTTAAGTTGATTCGTAATAAGCACTAGTATCGCAGAGGTCAGTGGTTCGAGTCCCATACAAGCCTGACTTTTTTCAGGTCTGACTTTCGCTATTGCTTAAATAGCGCTATCTACTGCGAAGATCGTGCATCATACGTATCTAATACCGCAGTTCAAAATATATGAACTTCATATATTTCATTCTATCTGGTAACTCCTAAAGTTACAAAAACTGATATCCTTAGAGGCCCTTGGAGATTCACCAAGAAATATATCCAATTTTCTCAGCTTTTTTACCAGCTCCTACTCTTTGCGTTCTTGTTCGAATAAGTTACTCAAGGACCTAAATTGTGGAACAGCATACCCGCATCTTTAAGAAATGCCGATTCCTTGAATTCTTCCAATAAAGACATATTTAATTCGCCAAGCTTTTTTGATTTGTAAATATATTTCTGTTTAATTTCCATGTTTATATAATGTAGCTGTTAGATTTTTCAGTGTTTTTAAATACATTTTGTGATACTTTTACGCGCCTAGAGCAATTAGTGATATAGATGCTACATAGATAAAGTTTATTATTATTACCATTGTTGTTATTATTATTAGTAGTTGATAAATATTCAAGAAATTCGCACAAATTTAAGTTTTCCGTGAACTTTGATGATTTCGCGCTTGATATGTGCTCTAAACCTATATTTTGAGCACAATCTATGTAGAAATAGATTATTATCTCTTAGGTACAGTTCATGCGCCAAGGTTTTCCGAAAATCACCCGCACGAGACATGATCGATCGTTGCTTTTTTCACGTGAGTGTTGTTGACAGTGTAACCAAAGAGGCGATGAGACTCACTACCTCGTGTTAAGTAGTGAATTGATAGAATCTTTTACCCTGAATTTTGTTATCACCCACTTCATTTTTATTTTTGTGCCCTTCACTTCGGCATCTCTAAGTATTTTCACAAGGTCGCCCTCTTTCCTCCTTGCGAACCAAGAACCAGCACTTTTTTTCTGAAGATTTTCTTTCGCCACGTACTTCTTTCACTCCGACAAGTTCCTCTTAAAAAATTTCTCCGAGTATGCCAATCTTGGAACTCGGACACTCGTCATTGTCCATACTTCAGAAATGTGCATTTGTTTCGCGAGAGAAATGGTTTAGTCTTCGTGGCGAAGATTGAAAATGACTCTCGACCAATGAGGGAATGAGAATTTCTATGGTTATTGTGAAAAGGCCACAAACAAAGTGCGAAAATTTTATTTCAAAGAACGACAGAACAAAGGGCCGCAGCTCCGCCTCTCGTTTTCGCAGCAGTAGCGGTTTCTTAGCATTCACAAAATAAGTAGTAAAATACAGCAAATCAAGCATCGGAACAGCATCAAGATGAATCTCATGGACATTAACAGGCTTACTGATGATCCAGTCCTCAATGTAATAACCTGGCTACAGCGGCAGAACTTGATAGCTAGTCCTCTGAGATGCGTGCCATGAAATAGAGGAATGGAATTAGTAGAGAGAAATCCAGACCACGTAGATGGATATGTGTGGTAAGAATAGACAGTACCAATACTAAACTTTTTTAAATATCTACTTTCTATCACCGACATACTACTAGGTAGTTTAGCATTGAAATAAGTGATCATCATAAATCGGAATTCCTAACGAGTTAGACCACTGCTTTCCCTTTTCCAAATTTAAGCAAAATGACTAACAATCGATCCTTGTCTATAATTATTAAATATTTTTCTTTATAAGGAGATGCAAAGGCTGTAGAGGCAAAAAGTCTCTGAGAGAAGGCAGTTTTTTCGCCGAGTTTCCCCGGATTCCTCTGAAAAAACTCCTAATTGTGATCTATCTGTGGAGTCAGCGCGAGTTGCGCTCTAGAGTTTCTTCCATGGTTGGATTGACAAAAAACACCGTTGGACGTGTGTTTGCCACGCTCCGCTTCATTTGTAAGAGAGATATAGAAGATAGACCAGTCACCCCATTTGGCGGGCGTGTGTACGTGGCCAAGTGTGACGAAAGTCAATTCAAGCACAAATCGAAGGTGAGTAAGTGCACTGTAATTTTCATTTCAAACGGAGGCTTCTGTTTGAAAACTTAGTTTTGTAGCAACTTCTTGACAACTTTTAAAGGAAATCTATCAATTTCCGGGCTCGCCAAGTCTCATTTATTTATTTGCTTATGGTTTGACAGAGGTTACGCCCCCTTTTAAGATTGCCCCCTTGTAATACGCCCGCCTTTACTAGCTTACAACATCCCAAAATCAGAGTAGTCTATAGATTTTCCGCCAAGTATCAGACACATCCAACTCTCCGTACGGAAAAATTATTTTACCACGAAATATTAATAGGGTTTGATCCACAAGCATTTTTTCTTGCTGCAAGTCATACATGTGCTCGCGAGCACAGCCAGGTTGAAGAATTGTCCGTTTTTCTGGCTACCGTGCCCATGATACAAGAACGCCTAACACCCGCCATTAAATCTGGTAAGAAGGAGGGTTTATATGCCAGGAGGGTGCTTGATTTGAACTTGATGCTTTCGCACGCATCAAGTCAAAGTTAATCGTTATTTTGACAAGCATGAATGCCAATGTAAATCTCCGTTTTAAAAATTTAATCGTTATAGTATCAAAGAGGTCGCAGGGCCAGCGATGAAGTGTGGGTGTTTGGCGTGATCTCTACGGAACACAGTCCTTGTCGCGGCTACTTTCAAGTTGTAAGGAGAAGAGACCGCCGAACATTGTCCAATATTCTTCAAAGGGTCCTCCTGCCTGGGTCAGAAGTGCACACTGACGACTGGGCTGCGTACAGGAACCTTCATCAGTACGTTCCTAACGTGACCATGCACAGAATAGTAGTAGTAGTAGTAGAAACTTTATTAGAGTGTCAAAAAACCGTCTAGCCAGGGAACAAATCCCCTACTAATTTGGGGACACCAATTAGGGGAGAATATACAAACTAAATACAGTAGTAGATAAAATATCTATAGTTAACTTATTAAGAGATTTATAGTAAAAACACACAGAAGTCAAAATGAACAAAGGCTACAGCCTGCGCAACCATCATCTAAAATAGTTGTCCATCAGAACAACTTCGTTGATCTCGTTACTGGCGTACATACGCAAGAGGCAGAGTCGGCGTGGGCGCGCGTCAAGTACCACGTAAAGAGGGAGAAAGGAATCCGCCAAGGGGACATCCAGGATTTCCTTGACGAACACATGTTGCGAAATTGGCGCGGGCTGGAAGCCGTTTACGAAAATGTTCTGGCAATAGTACCAACGTACTATCCCTTATAAATATTAGCAACTCCATGAAAACTCCAGTATGCCTCTTGAAAAGTGTTTGTTTTATTCACCCCAAAACGAAGTGTTCGGGCTTTGATAAGGCCAAAACAAGGCGGAAACAGCATCGCTTTTCCTAAACTTGCAACACAGCAAGGGGCAATTTCCTTTATATCTTTTACTCAGCGAGGCTAAGCAATCTTGGAATTGTGAACAATTTCCATACCGACACTTTCGGCTTAATTTTTCGCTTTTTTTTTCTCGCACATCGCCTCTAAATAAATAGTTGAAATAAAGTGAGTCTCGCGACTTAATAAACTGACATAGGCAGAAGGTGATGATTATTGCCAATGTGACACAAAGTAAGGAATCATTCGTTGAAATCAAAACGGATGGGTTAGCTCAATGAAACTCTGAAAGGCTCGCACTTGCTTAATTAATGGTTTATTTCATCCATTCATTTCTTTTGTGATAATAGATAGGTTTTCACAACTTATTTAAACAATAGCCTATTTTCTGTGACTCCACCTACACAAAGGAAATACTGTTGGCGGTTTTTACATAATTTTGATTTCAGTATCAACAAGATGCGAACAACTATGCCCATCAAATAAAATGAAAAGTCCTTTTCGTCGATAGGTAATGGTGGCCATAATAATTTGTACTTTTATACACTGTAAAGGTTCTAGAGAAAGGAATCGTTTATTCAAAGCGAAACTGATTTCGATAGGTTTGCTCATCCAAACAATAAAGGTTCGCACTTCCTTAGTTAATAGTTGATTTTATCCATTCATTATTTTCTGACAATAATATTGGTTGTCACAACTTATTTAAACAATACCCCCCTTCCTGTTAATCCAGCCACACATAACCGCAAATACTGTCGGCGGTTATCACAACTTTAGATAAGCAATTTTGATTTCAGTAGAAACAGAACTTTATACAACGAAGCGAAGCACTTGTCAAACTTGAAAAGTAGTATTGTCGTAATGAAATCGACAATAACTCAAGAATTAATGTCATTCCAAAACTAAGCAAGGTATAATTCGAAATCTGCAGACGTGCTCTACGTATTCTTGAATCACTTATTCGACATGATTTTTTAAAACAACTTAAATGGTGAAAATATGCAGACATTGGAGATCTCAGCCTGTGGAAAATGTTTATCTAAACAAAATGCAATCTTCCCATTTATAAGAACAGTACCAGGAAGTATCTCTTAAAATAATCTTTGTCCCATGAACACTTTTTGTCATTGAATAAGGTGTGGAAATACAACTTTAATATACCTGTTAGCAAAGTGCGCGAGTGCTTGTCAAGAGTCACTGTGGTTTACTTTCCTATTGGTTGTTGAAGGGAAGTTGTTTCCTGTGAATTTTGATATTCCACCACGTAGGCGGTTTATTCCTTCACACTCCTAACAAAAGTTAGAGAGAGAGAAAGAGAGATAGCCTCCGAGCGAAGAGAAACGACAAGCCATTTTAAACTGACCAAACATGAGTCACTCTCGTTCGGTTTTTGACTACATCGCATTCAGCGATTCTGTCCCAGCTGAATACCTGTGTAATGTTTGGTAAGTTGAAGTTATTACCATTTGCTATAAATATTTAACTTGTGACTTGAATGGATAATACACTTCACGCCATTTTCGGAATAACATGCCAGCCTGGAGCTATTTTCCTGACCTTACTTCGCCTTCTCTTTTACAGCAAGAATCCCATTCTAGACGCAGAACTAGCAACACCGTGTGGCCATTCCTTTTGTGGTTTCTGCGTGGATATGTTTAAGAAAACAAGTCAAGGGCAATCCAGCACATGCGAGATGTGCCGTCAGCCTGTGACGGCGTTCTGCTCAAACCGCCTCGCGAATACTATGCTTGGGATGGTCCATGGGCAGTGCAAGTGCTGCGGAGAGAATATTGCGCTAAACCGGGCCAAAGATCACCTAGAACGGTGTCCGGAGTTAGAATTAAATTGTCAAGAATGCCAAGAAAGCATGAAAAGGAAACAAATAGACGCTCACAAAGCGACGTGTCCAATGGTGGAAGTCCTCTGCAAATGTGGCATCAGCTTCAAAAGAAAAGATAAAAAGAAACACGGAGATCTAACTTGTAGTGTTACAGAGGTGCCTTGCCCACTTAAATGTGGACAAAATATCACGAGGTAATTTCAGATAGGACTTTTGGAAGATACGTGAGTTAAGCCTTGTCTTTTCGCAAAACTTGCAACGTGATACCAACTTTTTTTTTATCTCCTTGTGGCATCAGAAGGGCAGATTCTAATTATGGGTATCTTTTGATTTCTATGATTCCTTTACGTACCTCAAGAGCAAACATATAAAGAGAGTATCTTAGCTGATTTCTTTATGTAATCATGATATCGTTATTGTTTTGCCTAATTTCATATAATTCCCTTCACCACGCTTAAGTATACTTTAAATTATGATGATCCAAAGAGTAACCTATCCTGTTAAAATTATCCTTAAATGCGCTTACGATGGAATCATATCATCCGATGTTTCCGAGTAGCCTGATTGCTTAGAGGTTATGTAACGTATTAATCATTCAGCTCTCGAACAGCCTGGTGTTACAAGCTGTACCAGTAAGAAGCAAAACACGGCATAAGGATGTGAGATGATTAATACTGCATGTCATTTTTGACAAGGTTTCTTTTTATTTCAAAAGGAGTTTAATACCATCTCATTCGATTGATTGTGGAGAAAGAATGTGTATCTGCGCTATGAAACGTTGCGAAAAGGCAATACGAAGGAAAAACAAGGAGGAACACATGGAGGGAAACCAAAGAAAATATTTGTCCCTAATGACCAAGGAACGCCAGAAACTTCTCTGGAACGTCCTCGCTAAGGTAGGTGGATGATTAAATGTGCAAATAAAGGAGGGGTGGGTATCGACTGTTAGCGTTTTTTTCTTTTTTCTTTTTGCTCTTAACTCAAAAAAGCCATAATTTGGGTTGGAGTTTTTTAATGCAATAGAAATTTGTTTCCTTTAAATGTATCATATATAATTAAACAGTTTCAGTCACTTTTAACAAAGCTCGCGTTGCAATAGCCTTCTACGCAGACGTTCTTTGGGCTCGTCACGCAATCTTCCTCCCCCACGAGCTAAGAAATAAAATAGCTACTCTTAAGGATCAATTTTTGACCCCGTTTCTTTAAAATTCGCTTTTGTAAGCAACGAGCCGTTTCGTTGGCCATTTTGTTGACCATAATATTGTGGTTTTGTGCGCGTCGTTTTCGTCTTTCGCCCACGCCCTAGGCGATCGATGCAATACTGCAAAAAGGCTTAGGGTTTTATTACGACAACTAATAGCCAAAGTACTGGTTTGAAATAATGATAGAATAATTCCCTGGTGTAACATGTGGTACATTTTGCTCATCGCTCTAGATTTTCCTCGCCTTTAAATCTACGGAGCTCCTAAAAATAGGGAGCGCCTGTGAACATACGAAAATCCTTACGAAACTCGCTAGGCACATTACTTTACATGACATGTTTTCCATATGTTTTATCTCAAAAGTATGTATATTATTTTCTTTTTTCAGGTACCACAAAACATAAAACCAACACCAAATGGAATGGTTACTGTATTCACCTGGACATTACCCGCAGCAAAGCCGAATGCAGTAATGCGCTCTCCAATATTTGAAAAGTGGGAGAGACAGCGGTGTATCCTGGTCGACACCAATGACTGCACTTATCTTCAGTACTCCCAAGGTGCTGATTCAGCGTGCGTATCTGTGAGGTAAGTTTCTAAATCTTGACAATGAACATATCAGAGTCAGTTGCTGCTGCAGAGTAGACCCTATGTATCCTAGTTTCATTACTGAGAGCAAATAAACTTCAGTCAGAGGGTGTGGATAAAACGTGGCCTAGGCCATGGCCTACCCTGTGGACCACCCTATGGCCTAACGTATGGCCTACCGGTAGGCAGATTTTTAAGAACATAAAAATAAAATCAGTAAGAGTCGAACGAATACGCTGGCGTACGAAAGGGTATACTAAGAGGTCGCTAACACGATTTTCAACGTCCGAGGGAACGAAACACTGCAAATATCACAGCACTCAACTATACCGGTAGGTTGAGGGGGAGGGGAGAGGTGGGGCTAATATATTGCGTGGTCGCAAAGACGTATTTCCTTTCCTAAACGGCTGTTGCCATTTGAAAAGGTCAATTTTGCCATTTTGAAACGGTCGTTGTCATTTGTCGAAACAGTCGTTGCCATTTTGTAATGAATGGAAACGACTGTTCTCGGAAATGGCAACGACCGTTTCAAAATGGCAACGGTCGTTTACGAAAGGGAAAATTGCGTCGCAGAGGATATGCAAAATGGCGGTCAGTTGGTGACATATAGTGGAGTGCTAGTGTAAAAATGTAATCAGGAACGGCGTTATATCGGAGAGCATATCCGGGTAAGAAAAAGCTAACATAACGTGCCAGGCCAATTTTTTAAGTGCTGTAGAGTATTGAATTTGCAACGAGCACCCCGGGACACGCACGCATCGCCGTCGTAAACATTTCGCAAACTTTACTTGCTTTTTCCAAAGAAAGGGCCAGTATTGCACTAATTTGAAAGGAGAGCTGATATGATGATGTTTGCCCAAAAGTTGCGTTTAACCGGCTTCTGTTCCTCGATTTCGTTATTCTATCAGAAGGTTAAGAAATTTTGATAGGAATGTGGCCCCCAAAACAACAGAAGAAATTCGTTGGTAAGACAGTACTCAGGAAAACGTTGAAAGGTTTCCAGCAATGCTATCCTTTTAAAGATCTGACCACCGGTAGGCCATAGGGTAGGCCACAGGGTAGGCCACGTTTTGTCCACACACTTTCTCAGAACGATCTTCGTACACCAAGAGAAATGGGCTCCAAACCTTGTTTGTTTGCAAGCAGCAAAAAAGGGACTTTAATGTCTTGCTCTTATCCCTAGAAGATTTTACGTTAATTCTGGTATAACCAGCATCAAATGTGATTAATCGAATGAAAAAAATTGACACATCCAAAATTTAAACTTCAGGAACTGCAGTTATTTAATTAAAACAGGTTGAGTTTATTATCTGAATATATCAACAAAGTTGAAATGGTAAATTGGCCACCGTTACGATTACGTTGCTTTTACCTAATCATTCTAAGCAACACATGGCAATCTGCGGTCTTTCCTTACACCTAGGTAGCCCGGAAAGCCAGAAAACTCTTGAACAAAAGCTCATCTTTCAAACCGGCAGTCTAAATCCCACAGGTATCAACGAACGCTTTTCATTCCACTGATTTATTCGTGTTTTTCTCGTTGCCATGTTCCCACCAATCATGTAGCTCCTTTTTCTGCCTTCAAAAGCACACACAACCCACAATTCCTTTATTCACTTCGACAAAGGGCTAATGCTCGAAATGTCGGCTTTTATAATAGTAATGGTGGCCAATTTACCATTTCAACTTTGTTGATATATTCAAATTACTTCGTTACCCCCACCGACGCAGCCCCAAACAGTTTCTTTAGAAACTTTCAGCCTTTATGAGTTTATTATCAACGACTTGAGAACCTTGATATAGTTGAAGAACATCAGATACATTAGGAGACTTATGGGAGGGAGAGGGCCCCTGACTGACCTTAGTGCCATATTTACACATACATTTCATTTTTGTCTCTCAAAAAGGGTAACATGTTGTTAGATAATTGCCTGGTAAGCAGAGAAAAATTAGACTTGAGAATACACATTCTCTTACTCCCGATCCATTTATTCGTAATATATAGCTTTAGCCAAGCCTAAAAGCGGAGCTCCCAAGTTCATAATATCAATGATAACATAAAAGAAGTGCAAATGCCAGAACTTGCCTGAGACACCCCTCCCTTCGTTTTGATAGTCTCCCCTACCCTACCTGTGGAAGTTGAAGGCACGGACGCATGTACGTACGTACGCTCGGTCAGGCACGTGAAAAACAAACGAAAAGAGGTTAACCATAATTATTCCATGGGTATGGGGGTCTACCCCATACGCGCTTCGTGCACGTGGGAGCCCCACCATGAATTAAACTTCACAGTATTAGATAGTGGTTAAGGTATGTGCAAGAAATAAAACTGTAGACATAAATTGAGGCGAGGAGCACTGATTTGCCCGAAAATATCCTCAGAATTGGAGAAATAAGTAAAGAGCACTTTTGTGCTAAGGGATGGGTGTGGATTTGTGCCCTGGTTTGTTCAAAAGGTGGCTTGTTAGGAATGAATGTAATCACTTAAATACCCTGTATTCAAGGCAGTTAATTGACAGACTATGTCATTAGGAACGTTTCATACACTTACTTCATTGTCATGTAACGGCATTTATCTCGTTTATCAACAGTTGTACCTTGAGGAAAGCTGGTGACAAGGCAAGAATTTACATAGTGCCTGTGGTGAAACTGTCAGAAGGCAAGATGGTGAGGCTTGCCAATAAAATGCCTCAAAGCACAACACATGCAACAATGAAATTAGAGATGCTAGTACCCGAAATTGTTGAGGATTAAAGAAATTTCATCCTAAAGTTGTAACACTATTTCAATTGAAGCTTGTAATACTATTTTAATTGAATTGAATTTCTTCACTCCTCAACTTTAGAAAGTGCTACTATAGGAAAATTAATTACCTGATGAGGGAATTTGCAATTTGTGCAATATTAGTTTTTGGCATGCAATTTGATGTGGAATTGGTGAGTCAAGTATGGCTTTTCCTTGAATCATATGGATGAATAAAAGTTAATAAGAAGTAAAGAAAACAGCAATGATATACTTTTTTTGTCCTGAGTACAAAACAAAAGATGCAAAACAGTATCACTGAGCCTCATTTTCCACTCACAATTCCATGCTAAATCCCTCGCTTTATGAACCATCAAAATGCAAGTTTTTATTGAATTATGCAATTCTATAATGAGACTGCATCCCTCTATGAAATCTTAAAAAAATTGAAAACAAATATTGAGATGATGTCAAAAGTCTAACAAAATTTTTGCATCAAATTTAATAACTAAGATTTGTCTCCAGAACATGAGCATGATGATTTGGCTGGATTAATTGGCAATACACTACGCTAATTCATACCTCCCTGACATGATTGAATTTAAAGCTACCTTTGTTTCATTTTAATTTATACTCGTTAATGTTACATCCATAGTATAGGAAAGGCCAAATTTAGTGTTTGGTTAACTCCTCAGCCTTATTTGATTTTACCAAATTTTAAATCATCCAAATACATGTAATTAAATCTGGTTGGAGAGGAGTGGAAGTTATGTGTATTGTAAATAACTGCAAATGTGCTAAACTCAGAAATACTTGTTGATAAAGTCTATACATCACATAGACAGAGAGAGCTTTTTATCCATAATTGATGTAAAAACTAGGAACTTAATTCTCCAGAATCAATAAATACATATATACTACGAAGAATAGAAGCAAATTTTTAATCCATCATAAAGGTCTCTCATGGTACCCATATAATTTCAAAGAGTGGAAATTTTATTATAGTGGAAAATATGCTAAAGAAGTTGTCAATTTTTTATTTTGATTATCCCTTGTACTTCTTTTTAATGAAATATTTATTCAATACCCATATTGTAATTCACACATTTTTTTTAAAGCATTAACTATTTACCTCTTGCTTATTTTTAATGACATGAATTTCAGATGTAAGGATTTTGTTGAGTGTCTTAAAGAATGAGTGGCTCATAGGAAGTAGGCACTGTGCCTATATTGAGTGTCATCATCTCATTATTAATCTGTAGAAAACATCAAACTCTTTTTGTTTATATTGCATGGATAAATTTTTCAAACAAACTTAGTTGTAATGCAAGTGGTAGATGAGTGTTTTATCCAAGTTAAACTTCATTTCCCTTCCTTTCTTCAAAAAACGTGATGAGATATATTATTAATAGTTTGTCTATTTGCATGTATTTTAATGCTGTCAATACAAATATAATCAAAGTGAATAAGGTCCAGGTTTAGCACCAGGCAAAGTGTATTCAATATCTGTAGTTTTTTAATAAATTTCAAATAAACTTTGGAAACTTATTTGCAATGACCCTTTTAATTACTTACTAGGTTTATTCCAATCTCTTTGCCTTTTGCCTGATAGACTGTGGGAATGAGCAGGTTTGCTACTGACAATAGTTATGATCCCAAATGGGTTTCTGTGCTTTTCAATATTACAAACAATGGATTCGAAGATGCAACATTTTCATATAAATTTTAAACTATTGTTAACCCTAAACCTTGACCTCTCAACAAATACATGAAAAGTGATTGTATTCAACCCATTGGTCCTAAAATGTGTACCATACTTTCAGGGTTTTATGTTTGATTCACATCTTCAAGGGTCTTAATACAGATCATATAAGAGTTGTAAATTTCTGATTTATGTTGGAGCTTCAAATTCATACTTTACAACCAGATCAAAACCTTCCACTCAGGGATTGCCTTACATTTACGGGTCTTATAATCAGGGGTTCTTACAATCAGGGGTCTTACAGTCAGAGGTTCTTACAATCAGGGGTTCTTACAATCAGGGGTTCTTACAATCAGGGGTTCTTACAATCGGGTCTTACAATCAGGGGTCTTACAGTAAGGGGTTCTTACAATCAGGGGTTCTTACAATCAGGGGTTCTTACAAACAGGGGTTCTTACAATCAGGGGTCTTACAGTAAGGGGTTCTTACAATCAGGGGTTCTTACAATCAGGGGTCTTACAATCAGGGGTTCTTACAATCAGGGGTTCTTAAAATCAGGGGTTCTTACAAACAGGGGTCTTACAGTCAGGGGTTCTTACAATCAGGGGTTCTTACAATCAGGGGTTCTTACAATCAGGGGTTCTTACAATCAGGGGTTCTTACAAACAGGGGTCTTACAGTAAGGGGTTCTTACAATCAGGGGTTCTTACAATCAGGGGTCTTACAGTCAGGGGTCTTACAATCAGGGGGTCTTACAATCAGGGGTTCTTACAATCAGGGGTTCTTACAGTCAGGGGTTCTTACAATCAGGGGTCTTGCAATCAGGGGTTCTTACAGTCAGGAAATCTTACAATCAGAGGTTCTTACAATCAGGGATTCTTACAAACAGGGGTGTTGCAATCAGGGGTTCTTACAAACAGGGGTCTTGCAATCAGGGGTTCTTACAGTCAGGAAATCTTACAATCAGAGGTTCTTACAATCAGGGATTCTTACAATCAGGGGTCTTACAATCAGGAGTTCTTACAATCGGGGGTTCTTACAATCAGGGGTCTTAACATCAGGGGTCTTACAGTCAGGGGTTCTTACAATCAGGGGTTCTTACAATCAGGGGTCTTACAATCAGGGGTCTTACAGTCAGGGGTTCTTACAATCAGGGGTTCTTACAGTCAGGGGGTCTTACAATCAGGGGTTCTTACAATCAGGGGTCTTACAGTCAGGGGTTCTTACAATCAGGGGTCTTACAATCAGGGGTTCTTACAATCAGGGGTCTTACAATCAGGGGTCTTACAGTCGGGTTCTTACAGTCAGGGGTTCTTACAGTCAGGGGTTCTTACAGTCAGGGGTTCTTACAGTCAGGGATTCTTAAAATCAGGGGTTCTTACAATCAGGGGTTCTTACAATCAGGGGTTCTTACATTCAGGGATTGTTACAATCAGGGGTTCTTACAATCAGGGGTTCTTACACTCAGGGGTTGTTACAATCAGGGGTCTTACAGTCAGGGGTTCTTACAATCAGGGGTCTTACAGTCAGGGGTTCTTACAATCAGGGGTTCTTACAATCAGGGGTTTTACAGTCAGGGGTTCTTACAATCAGGGGTTCTTACATTCAGGGGTTGTTACAATCAAGGGTTCTTACAATCAGGGGTTCTTACAATCAGGGGTCTTACAATCAGGGGTTCTTACAAACAGGGGTTCTTACAATCAGGGGTTCTTACAATCAGGGGTATTAAAATCAGGGGTTCTTACAATCAGGGGTATTACAGTCAGGGGTTCTTACAATCAGGGGTATTAAAATCAGGGGTTCTTACAATCAGGGGTATTAAAGTCAGGGGTTCTTTCAATCAGGGGTCTTACAGGCAGGGGTTCTTAAAATCAGGAGTTCTTACAATCAGGGGTTCTTACAATCAGGGGTCTTACAGTCAGGGGTCTTAAAATCAGGGGTTCTTACAATCAGGGGTTCTTAAAATCAGGGGTCTTACATTCAGGGGTTTATATCAGTGTGTTTTATATGAAAGAATGTGCCCAGATGTTGATATTGATCGTTGTTCCTTACGTTCAGGGGTTTACATCAATGTGTCTTACACGAATGGGCTGTGCCCAGATGTTGATATTGATCGTTGCTCCTTACGTTCAGGGGTTTATATCAGTGTGTCTTACACGAATGGGCTATGCCCAGATGTTGATATTGATCGTTGGTCCTTACGTTCATGGGTTTATATCAGTGTGTCTTACACGAGTGGGCTATGCCCAGATGTTGATATTGTTCGTTGTTTCTTACATCCACGGGTTTTAATCAATGTGTCTTACATGATGAGCTGTAGGCAGAACTTATCTTAGTATCTTACGGTTAGGGGTCTGTGTTGATCGTAACTCTTTACATACAGTGCGTATTCTGTGCCCAGATGTTGATATTGATTAATTGAACTTAAAATGTCACATCCATGTTAAACGTGTGTCCAGTTGTTTATTGCGATGGTAAAATGTTACATCTAGGGGTCTGCGCGCAGATGTTGATATCGATCGCCGATTGTGAAGGTCAGAACCGTGCTTGAAATCCAGGGGTTTTATATTTGTACCTCTATATAGTCGCTATGTAGCGATGATGATTTACATAAGGGGGTTTTGAATAAAATGTCATGGTAGTTTTATATAAGGGTCTGTTCCCAGCTATTGATAATGATCCGTTATTATAACAATGTTTGAATTTGTGGTTATTGTTAAACTTTTATCTTTTTTCTGGACTCTTCACGTTCAGTGCCCTTGGTTTATGGTAGTTCAAGTGAATATCAAGAAGCTGATCCAAAAGCAGAATCAAGTCAACATTCACACAAAGGTGAACCTGATATGAGCCAAGAAATCCAAGCAACAATGACAGAGGGTTTCACCAGTGAGTTCAGCATTGGTGACAATAAATATGTTGGAAGTGGTGATTGTCCTGAATGGAACACGCCTTTACCAGAGTCAACAAAGACTGAAGTAAATTATGAGGAAGAAGACCATGATGAAAAGCAGGATTTAAGTCCGGAGTGGGCTCTCTATTCTGAAGAAAGCGCCTCGCATACTCTGTTAGCATCACAGGATAATACCCCAATGCTTCTTCTTGATGTTCCTGGTGTTAATGTGGAGAATGAAGAAAGTCAGTACTCAGATGATGAACTTTCTGAGATACTTCATACAGAAAAATCTCAACATTCTGAATCAAGCCATGATATTTCATTCGCACCTACAGAGGTTTTGGTCAATGGGTTTAGTCTTTGTGAGAATGAAGATGCTGAAAAGATTGTGCATTCAAGATCGGAAATACTGTCTATAGAACCAAATAAGACTGATAGAGGTGCGGAGGAAGATAACTTTGATGCAGAGCAAGATTTAAGCCTAGAACAAAGACTCTTTTCTGAAGAAGGGAACTTGCATACTCACTTGTCATTACCTGACGATACTTCTGTTCAGATTCGTCATTTAGAAGTGGAGAATAAAGGGAGCCAGGTGTGTTTGTTATGTAGTTTTGTCAGAGTTTGGAAGTTCTTCCTTGAAGGCATAATATATGATCCACTTGCAAACCTTGAATAAATAAAATAAATAAATAGACTTCAAATTTCTTTTACAAGTTCTTGTAGTTTTACAAGTTCTTGTAGCCATTACAACAAAAAAAACAACAAAATACATAATTATATATTATTCACCAACCAGAAGGTCTGTACTGAGACAAACTGCACCCAAGGTTTTGTATACCACCTTCAGCCTGGTCTTCTTTATCTTGAAATATGTTTTCCTCTTCTGGATAATAGAATTTGCTTCCCCTTTGGTAGCTTTCATCGTCTGAACTCATAACCGTGAGTCACTTGTTACAATTTCTAAATCTTTTAGCCTCGCTTGTGAAAACATTGAAAAGTGCAAATTGCAAAATTTGAAGCAGTCTGTACTAGGGCCTGGTAAGGAAAATCTCGATCGCTGGAGCATGTAGATTTAGCCAATCAGATTTGAGGATTTAGGATTTGAAACCAATGAGATACTTGTGAAAAAAGTTAACTTTCATACTAACAAGTTTCTTGAACTAACTTATTTTTTAGGTCTAAGAGTTCATTATTCATTGGACTTCATGGTTAGTGGGCTCAACTCTTGATTGAGTGGTCCTGGTTTGAGCCCTAGCCAGGGACATTGTGTTGTGTTCTTGGGAAAGATACTTTACTCTCACAGTGCCTCTCTTCACTTAGGTGTTTAAATGGGTACTGGCAAATTTAATGCAGGGGTAACCCTGTAACGTACTAGCACAGGCGGCCCAAGCTCTCTTTGAGAACCACACAAGGAACACAATTTGCATATCGATTTATAAGGATTTGTATGGGATTTTCTACAAGATATCCATAGAGATAGTTAAAAGTGAAAATATTAAATAAAAATGGCTTACCTTATTCTATACGTTGTTGCTTGCTCCTGGTGTCGTTATTTTACCGATTTCACTTGATTTAAAAAACCAGGATTAAAAAAAACCGCTTAAATCAAGTGAAATCGGTAAAATAACGACACCAGGAGCAAGCAACACACGTATGGAATAAGGTAAGCCATTTTTATTTAATACTTTCACTTTTAACTATCTCTATGGATATCTTGTAGAAAATCCCATACAAATCCTTATAAATCGATATGCAAATTGTGTTCCTTGTGTGGTTCTCAAAGAGAGCTTGGGCCGCCCGTGGTACTAGCAACCCCTCCAGGATGGAGTAGAAATACTCCTACTTGCTTCACGTTACGGAAAGCAGAGTTAAGTGCCGGCCTGATGGGCTACTTGGCCCATAAACGGACTTCACCTTTTTTCACTAAAGAAGATTAGGATAGAAGGAGATGTACTGTAGTATCTATGATACAAATTTCCAATTTTTTTTTTTCTAGGAAGAGCAAATGCAAGTCTCTGACCAGTTCTCCACGGACTCGAAACAGTCAGGAGCACATATTACACTTCCACCAGTGTGTTCCAACGCAAGTGATATACCAAAAATGATTCCAGTGACATTGCCACTAGCACTGCAACCAAACCTTCCAACAGGTTGATAATGTGTAATTTTACTGGTACACGCAGTATTTCAATGTCTGCCAACTCTCACTCATTATCCCTCTTGCTTATTCACTCCATGAAAATATCCGTCATCTGATAATCTCATAGACGTAGTTGATGATGACCATTAAACTGAAGAGTGTGTTGGGTATAAACAGGGAAACACTGCTGAAAACAGTAGAAAATATAGATACCGTAAAAGCCCCTTGGTAAGCTGCACCCACAGATAAACCGCACCCCAAATTTAGCAGCTCAAATTTTGGCAAAAAGTTTTTTGATAGAAATCCAAAGAAATCCAAAGTCGAGTCTTGAGAAGTCTTCTTCATCCACTGTTTATCGAACACAAACTTATCATTACTATTGCAAATGAAAATACTTCAAAGTGTTACCCACAATAGGCCATTTTACAGTTCTGCGCTTGGTTGCTAAGCCTTCGATTTGGAGTGAGGCTGAAGGTGACCCTGTTGTGATAGAGACCAGCATCTATTTAGCATGATAAATTAATTTACATTCGAAAAGCAGCAACAGCTGTATCATAACAAGATAATTTGAATATATCAACAAAGTTGAAATGGTAAATTGGCCACCGTTACGATTAGAAAAGCTGACATTTCGAGCGTTAGCCCTTCGTCGGAGCGAATAGGTCCGACGAAGGGCTAGCGCTCGAAACGTCAGCTTTTATAATCGTAATGGTGGTCAATTTACCATTTCAACTTATTTGATATATTCAAATTATTTCTTTACCCCCACCGACGCAGCCCCAAACAGTTTCTTTAGAAACTATCAGCCTTTAGTCATTTGTACCATAACAAGGTCACCCTTAGCCTCACTCTTATTCAAAGGCTTGGCAACCAAGCATGCAACTGTAAAATGGACTATTTTAGCACTTTAATATAATGACTGTCGTAACTACCAACTTTGACATATGATTGGTCTTTTTCTGGTATTTGTTGACAGGAATTTCTTCATTCAACATTTTTTCCAGAGATCTTTGCATTACAACAAGAACAGTTGAAGCTTAGTTACCAGGCTTTAGATCAGATGCGAAAAATGGACATTGACGACGTCTTTTTTCAAATGTTCCCACAGATAAGCCACACTGCCAATTTCTAGCGACGAGGTTTGGAAAAATGGTGTGGCTTATCCACGGGCTTTTACGGTTATCTATTTGAGTTTTCAGCATTAAGCTTTTAGAAGATCATTTAGACCATGAACTAAAGATTGAAAAAATTAACAAAAGACCTGTGCTCAAGAAAACTCAGCTCATGGAGGAAAAAAATTAAATGTCTTAATAGATAATTGATTCTTTTTGTGTGTGTTTAGGTGACTTAGCGGAGCAGAAGAATTGTTCCACTCTTTTATCTCGATTGGAGAGTCTAAAAATTTCTGGGGAAGATAAAGAGTTCCAGAAGTCACATGAACAGGCTTACACAGAGACATTCCCAGTGAAAGGGAGTCTGAGTGGTCAACCGCTAAGGCAGCCTAGGAATTTAGAAACTCAAGTTTCTGCAAAAGAAGCCAGTGTATCTGCTGTGGCTAAAGACAACCAGCAACATACACCTGTTACTGTAGGAGCTTCTGATGATCAGGTAATCATTTACAAAAAGGATAAGTTTACATTCAATTTATTCAGCTCACGCTCGTAGTATATGCATGGTGTTAAATCCCTGCAAAAATTTTATTTGTTATCATTCAAGTTTTATTTTCAATATTCAAGTTTTAACCTCGATGTTTAATTGTAATTTTCAATGTTCAAGTTTTCTTCTCAAATACACATTCAATTCTTTACTTCAGCCTTCTAGATGATTGACTGACAACATACAACTTTTGAATACAAGGGTCAAGTTTTGATTTGAACTTGATCTGCTAACAATAAAGTGCAATAAATCTGGTAAAATTGAATGTGTCAGTCAGATACTACTGCACATCAAGTTTACATAACTGAACATTTATTGCACTCGAAATTTACCTCTCTCGCGTAGTGTTCGTCAAAATTCATTTTGAGGTAATTGTGAAAGTTCAAAATGACTGTCTATTAATTTGGATATATGAACAAAGTTGAAATGGTAAATTGGCCACCGTAACGATTACAAAAGCTGACGTTTCAAGCGTTAGCCCTTCGTCGGAGCGAATAGAGGAATTGTGGGTTGTATGTGCTTTTAAATGCAGAAAATGGAGCTACGTTATTGGTGGGAACATGGCAACGAGAAAAACACGAATAAATTAGTGGAATGAAAAGCGTCTATTAACTTGTTTCTGAATTTGTTTCATTATGTCGGCCAACTGTCGGTGACCTGTCGGCCGACAGATATTTTGGGAAGCTCTTCTTCAATTTTACCTCCTTTTCAGCTCTGTTTGTGTAGGCAGACTGTTATGAAGCTGTCAATTTACAAATTTTCAATAGGGATGTGAATGTGATCCAAAATCAAGACCCCCACTAGATTTTGGATTTCCACAGAGCAAACCTGATGGTAACTTCTTGCTCTGAGAACTGTGAAGTGCAATTGGCTCAAGTGTATGTTTAGATTTTATTATTTTATTCACGAATGGTTCAGCTTTGCGTGTCTCTTTCTCCTTTTGTCGTTTTCAGTTGATTGGTAACATCTCAATAATTGAAGCAGCTGAGAAAGGTTACTCTAACAGAGTTCGGCAGCTTATAGAGGAAGGAGCTGATGTCAACCAAAGAGGGAGAGTGGTATGTTTTGAGCTTAACTGTATTTTTATCTAGATTTGTGTCACAGTTTTGAATTTACATTTCGGAAGACAGACGACAGTTTGTTACTGTTCAGTGGAATTCTTGTGCTTTTAGATCACAGTGACTCATGGGGTCTGTTATATTTCTTTTGAACCAATCTTTCAACGAGAACTTGGGAGTCCTTCCATTTGGTGCCTGTTTCAAACAAAGAGAAGGAAGTTGTTTGACTTACTGGGTCTTTTTTTTTTTTAATAACTCCATCAATTCTCAGCGCAGAGTGCTCTGTCGCTCGCACCAATCAGATCGCCCCAATTTTTTTTTTGTATCGCAAACCAATCAATCCCGTACCAATCAGAATACCGCATTCTTCCTGTATCGCAAACCAATCAGATTGCCGCATTAGGGTTTGTATCCCGTACCAATCAGATTGCCGCACTAGGGTATGTATTCCGCACCTATAAGATCACAGCATTGGGGTAGGCTTGCACCAATTAGAATGCCGTCCCCCTTGCTAATCATGCCTGGAAATTATGGTACCACGATACGTTGCGATGAAATCAACCCGACATTGACACACACCAAGAATGACAGCAACAAGAACTGTGAGCCCATCTACCCAGTGAAATTGTTCATTACTGTTACTGTTACTGAGAACTTTTTTTGCTATGATCTGTCGGGATTAGACAGATCATTAGGGAATTTCTCTGCCATTTACAAGTTAAAACGTATTTTGTGTTCTGCTCCTGCACTTACAACGCGCACACCGTCAGCCAAAGGCCTAACACGAATTTGTCACTAGAGCTTTTTGTTTTGGTGGAGCCTGTTTTGCTGACTCGGTAACACTTGCGCAAAGTATTTGCATAATCAATATTTCATAGATAGTCTTGTTTTTGCCTACTGGTTGCTCTTTTTGGAAAGGTTGAAAAGACCACCAAGTTATAATTACTTCTGCGTCGACTGCCACGTTAAATATTCGTTTCTTTGCTTCTAAAAGTTCTCCATGAATTGAATATTGTGTTTAAACGGTATTTTTCCGCTACAATCACGTGTTTACTTTTTACTCGCCACTGTGGACCAGACTTTCTGAAATGAAATGCCATTTTCCAGTGGACAATGAACGTAAATTTTATGACATAATCTTACCTCACTGAAATAATTTCACAAGGAATTTAATGTTACTGTTAATCAACTTCCACGCAATTCTCACGCGGTCAGACGTTTTCTACCAATAAAATTCGTTTTTAGCTACCTTGGACTTTACCCTTTCACCTGCCATTTCCTTTTAAAACATCCTGTATTTTATCACGTATTTCACACGCAGTCCAGAAGTCCAGATAGGCAACAACCAAATAAGGAGCCTACGTTGTTGTGCTTTGTACAATGATACTTATCTCTGCGTTTAATCTATTTTCACTTGTTGGAAGAACGGAGACCGCAAAACATCTTTGTTCAAAGTCTGTAGAGATGGAATTGCTTTCCACTGCAAAATTATATGGAGGAATGTTTTTGAGGCAATTAGTTGTGACTGAATAATTAAGACTTTGTCTCTAACAAAGGATTGACGGCAAGCATTGTCATAGGCTACGAGCAGGTCATTGTTTGGTCTCGTCACGTAACTTGGGAGAAAGAACGCTGCATGACGAGACCAAATTAGGGCTGTGGAAGAAAGTGCAGGAAGTGTGGTATAAATACAGTATATTTTCCCCAACTGGTATTTAGACACCAATGGCAACAGACAATAAAAATACTTGTGTCTGAGTTTATTTCAGATAAATTGGAAGGGTTTTTTGTTGCTCTCCAGTGAACGATATTTTCAGTAGAATATTTTGAAAGTAAATGCTCTGCGATACTAGTGCAGCTCTAGAGCGCTGCACTAGTATCGCAGAGGTCAGTGGTTCGAGTCCCGTACAGGCCTGATTTTTTTCAGGTCTGAATTTCGCTATTGCTTAAATAGCGCTATCTACTGCGAGGATCGTGCATCATACGTATCAAATACCGCAGTTCAATATATGATTTTCATATATTTATTCTATCTTAAATGCTCTTTGTTACGAGAAAATTTAGTGATTTTTCCGTGTGGATGTTTAAGCATATTTATTCGTTGTTTTTGGTATTCTAGCCGTTCTCAATTCATGCGAGTTTCCTTGATTGCGGTGTTTTAAAAAGATAAAAGCCACAAGTAAATTTTGAATAGTGAAGTTAAATTGTACAGCTGCATCTCGGTACTTTTCTTGTTCAACTATAGTGAAATTTTTGATAGATAAAAGTGCTAATGGTCTTTCTGGCAAAATAGGTTCTTATGGTAGTTGGCAGCTGAGGTTATACTCGAAACTTCAATTTCCTTTCATACGATCAAACTTAACACCAACCTTGCTTAGATAAGCGGAAACTTTTAATTGTAGTTTTCAATTTATTTTGTAAGCTGCTCTGTTGTAATTTCCCGGGGTATATTTTCTCTATCAAAGCTGCGAATTCTCACCTAAGTTTCCTATTTTTAATGGCCTTAAGTTTATTGAACATGGTCTTCCAATTTCGACACATGAAAATTTCAATGTGAATCATTTTTGCTTTAAATACAAGTTTTCCGTTCCTTTGTAATTCTTATATAGATATTTTCAATTTGGAGGACAACAGAACCTTACACCAGCTCAGTACTTAAGTACGCAATTCGTAAAGGCTTTTCGATTACCAACTTGCGTACGCTAGATGTCATGTCAGTTGTTGGCCTGACCTAGAATAAGTTTACTATGAACCAAAACGCTGCCTCATCCTTGACGTCCGTATAAGTTCGCTCGAAGTAGATCTCTGTGCACCAGTTTCCGTGACGAGTTTCCGTTCTCGCTGCCGAGTGGACTCTACCGAGTTCATTTCCCCCAGTTATTGTTGTGCCGTCCGCGAAGGTTGAGTTTCCCAGTTTGGGCGCGAAAAACTATGGTCACATCTTTTTCTTTTTCAAAAATACAGACAGTGTCCATACTTAGTGCCCCATTCCAGCCCCCACATCCAAAAGAAAAAAAACTCCTGCACGCGTAGCATGCCTATGTTTCTGTTTGTTTTCAGTTTAAACTGATTAGATGACAACAGTTAGTACTCTCAAATATGTTGTGTTCGAAGTTTTAAATACTTAGATCACTTTGATTTGGAATATTCTTGTAAATAACCCTAACACCTAAATGATTTGGATTTTATGGTCTAAGCTTTAAAGCTCTACATTATTATTATTTTTGTTATTGTTATTATTGTTTCCTCCTCTATCACGGTCTTTGCTGGTGTTCCTTTTTTTGCAAGAGCATCAGTCACTCAAGTCAAATCATGCTGTTCATACACTAAGCATCCCTCTGAGGATTCGCGGAGATCCCAGCATGCAGATCTTATTACTATCATCATCATTATTATTATAATTATTATTATTATTATTATTATTATCATTATCATTATTATTATTATCATTATCATTATTACTATTATTATTATTATCAATTCCATAACATTTGTTATTCCCTACGATCCTTAATAAGTACCCTGAGCTTATGATGATTCTATCACGATTGCGAATCGATCTATCGTTGTTTCTAAACCTAATTCTGTCACTTTGAGGAGTGACATGTCCATTATTTTCTAGAACGTGTATTATTTAGCTTTTTTATCTCTCATTTTGAGCTCCAAAAGGTGTTTTACCATCGCAAGGAAACTAAAAAACCATCTTCAAACATGGTTTAACACAAGGAAACTTTGCATAGACAGAAACCATGTCAGTGGTGAGGGGGATCATTCTGTTGCTTCATTCTTAGTGTCCCTCCTAATCAGTATTATGAATTCCTATGATTTAGTACAAAGTAACATTCCTTCTGACCTTATGCTTGAAAACACCTGCAGACTGTTTCTTTCCTACATTTTAAAGGACACTCCACTCACTGCAGCTGCAAAGAATGGTCACATTGATATTGTAAGGTTGCTCATAGAGAACAAGGCTGATGTCAACAAAGAAGAATGGGTACGTTAGAAACATGAATTGTATTTGTGATGTCGAGTTTAGTCAGAATTTGAAAGGCTAATTTCGTATGGCTGTTCAAATTTTTCTTATTGTTGAGCAAAACGTCGCACGAAGATGCGTGCTCTTTCTCTTTCTTTCTTGTTGATTCGTTCTTAACGCCAAAGTGCTACCTCGGTCATAGAATAATATGCTCGCGAGCTGTAAGAGCTTGGACAGTTAGGAAGGCAAACCTGGCCAGAAAATGTTTTGAGACCAAAGCGTTTTTCAAGGAAGGACTAAATTTGTTTAGAATCGCAAAACTTGTAACAGCCCTATTTTTTTCTTATTTGGATTTGTGCACCAAATTCACCATAATTAATTCGTTGTTCAGAGTTTGAAAGTCAATTTTTGTATGGCTGTTTAAATTATTTTGTATGACAGATTCAACCGCATTTCCTTACGTTAATCATTAAAGAAGAGAATATGAGCTTCATATATTACTATGATTCTCCTTTGCTTTCTTTCCTACATTTTGAAGGACACTCCACTCACTGCAGCTGCAAAGAAAGGTCACACTGATATTTCTAGATTACTTATAGAGAATGGAGCTGATGTCAACAAACTAGGAGGGGTATGATAGAAGCGTATATTTGTAATGTAGAGTTAAGGTTACCGTGGATCTTCAGGGGTGTCTCGCGTGCAAGCGATGTAGTGCGTCCGGTTTAAACTGTAGATATCTAAACCCCTACATCAAATTAAAGCTTATAGGACTGGCTATCAGACTATACCAAAAATTTGGAAAAAAAAATTAATTGTCGAATTTTTCACGACTTCTACATGCGAGCGCCTCAATAATCTTTTAAGAGCTACAAGTCAAAGGGAATTTGTTCGATTGCTCTCAAATTTTGACAGTAGCTAGTTTTACTAATAAACAACAAAAACATGTCTCCGAATTTTTTATTTCTAAATACTTTTTTTTCAAGAGCGATTTTTGTACTATCACTCCACATTTTTTAACCCTATTTCAAAAATGTTCTGTAATTTTTCACTGAAATTGAATATAGCAAATCACAGACACGCTTTTTTAGCGCTTTGGCCCCGGAAACGGAGGAACACATTAAATAAGCGAAAAACAAAATTCGCTTTAACATGTAACGTTCAAAAGATGATTCGGGCGCTCTCATTTAGAAGTCGTGAAAAATTCGACAATTAATTTTTTTTTAAATTTTTGGTATAGTCTCATAGCCAGTCCTATATGCTTTAATTTGATCTAGCGGTTTAGATATCTATAGTTTAAACCGGACGCGCAACATCGCTTGCACGCAAGACACCCCTGAAGGTGCACGGTAACCTTATGTCGGAGTTTGAAAGTAAAATTTCGTTTGGCTGCTAAAATATTTCTTTCTGTCGAGCAAAACATTGTATTTCTTTCTCGTTGTTTCTTTCGTAACGTGATAGTGTCACCTTGGTCATAAGATGATATGCTCGCGAGCTGCCAGAAAACTTGGATAGATAACAGGGTAAACCAGGCCAGAAAATACTTGGAGACCAAAGCTTTTTTAAGGAACGGCTAAATTTGTTTAGGATCACAAACATTTGAATGCCCTGAATTTTTGTAGCTAAGTGCAACAGATTCATCAGGATTAAATTGTTGTTCATTAGACTTAACTGCCAGGAAATTGCGTGGTAATGTGTTAAGAATGTTTAAGGTGATTTTTCAGTGTCATTGCGCATCTGGTACCCCGCACTAAAAAAAAAAAAAAAAAGAAAAAAAAAAAGCCATAATCAGGCGAATAAGCTCGCGTGCATTCCCAGAGCATGGTATTCTTTTGCAATTAATGAACCAGATAAAGAGGTACGATGGTCTCTTGCTCTTAAACGAGTACGGTGACTTGTCTTTTTTATTTCATAACTTCGGTCCAACTCGAGTATTATTTAGTTTATATACTTTCTATAGTTTCTATATGATTTGTTTAACTGTTTTACAAGGCAGTACTCCTTCTGACCCTATGCTTACACAAGTGAAGAATGTTGTTGTATTAAAAGCAGATTCAACCATATCCTTACATTGGTCATTGAAGAACAGAATGGCCGCGTCATATATCACTGTGCTTTTTAATTGTGTATTCTGTTTTCTAGGAATTGGAGGACACTCCACTCGCTCACGCTGCAAGAAATGGTTGCACTGATACTGTTAGGTTGCTCATAGAGAACGAAGCTGATCTCAACAAAGCAGGAAGGGTACTTTAGAAGCATAAATTGTATTTGTCATGTCGAGTTTAGTCAGAATTTGAAAGTCAAATTTCGTAAGGCTGTTCAAATTTTTCTTGTCAAGGAAAACGTTGCACAAAGATGGGAGCTCATTCTCTTTCTTTCTTGTTCAGGAAATTGCGTCGTAATGTGTTGAAAATGTTTAAGGTGACTTCTCAGTGTCATTGCGCATCTTGTACATCGCATTAAAAAAAACGTAATCAAGCAAATGAGCTTTCGTGCATTCCTAGAACATGGTATTGTTGTTCAATCAATGGACCAGGTGAAGAGGTACGATGGTCTATAGCTAATGAAGGAGCACGGTGAACTAGATTTTTTTATTGGGTAATTTCAGTGTACAATTATCCCCACCCCCCCCCCCCTTAAAACTCCTTGATGGGAAAAAGGTATAGCTGAAAATGTCCACGCAGCCCGTTACCTTATGACGCAAATTATCACCTGGAAGGGAACGACTCGAGGAACGTTTTTGAGTCGATGTCGCAATTTTCCACAAATTTATATCAAATTTTTCCTTACGCCCGAGACCTTCTACCTATCAAGTTTTTTTAAAATATTAACTTAAAAACCTATGCTTGAAAAGTTATACCCAATATTTCCGAATCGAGTATTATTTAGTTTACATAGTTTTGATCTAAATTTGTGAGCTTCAAAAAGCTATCTCCATCAGACCAGAACTGAAAAGCTATTAAAGGTTTGAAACTGGTGGTTAAACAGGAGGAAACTATGCATAGACAGAAGCCATGTCAAGCTGGGGGGGGGGGGGATCGTTAGAATGCTTTATTCTGAGTGCCTTTTCTAACTATTACTATGAATTCCTATGATTTGGTGAACTGTTATCCAAGGAAAAACTCCTTCTCACCATATGCTTAAAATGCACTTACGGAGTGTATTCGTCTCTAAAGCAGATTCAAGCATATATCCTTACGTTGTTCATTACGGAAGAGAATATGAGCTTTCTATTACTGTACTTTCTCCTATTTTTATCTTTCCTAAATTTTGAAGGACATTCCGCTCACCGCAGCTGCAAAGAGTGGTCACACCGATGTTGTAAGGGTGCTTACGGAGAACGGAGCTGATGTCAACAAAGAAAAATGGGTACGTTAGAAACATAACTTCTATTTGTGATGTCGCGTTTAGTCAGAATTTGAAAGGCAAATTTCGTATGGCTGTTTAAATTGTTCCCTTGAGACGTTCTACACATTGTGTTCTTTTCAAGAGTTACTTTGAAAAGCCTTGCTTGAAAAGTTAGATCTCCATTATTCCGGAATAGAGTATTATTTTGTAGCTTCACTCTCAGTGCCCCTTTTAACCAATACTATGAATTCCTATGATTTCGTAAACTGTTATGCAAGGAGAAACTCCTTCTGACCTTCTGCTTAAAAAAGTCCTGCAGATTGTAGTTGTTCCAAACGCAGATTTATCTTTACCGTGGCCATTAAAAGAGGAGAATATGACCTTTATACATTACCGTGCTTTTTCCAATTTTTTTCCTACTTATAGGGGGACACTCCGCTCACTGCAGCTGTTAAGAATCGTTACACTGATATTGTTAGGTTACTTTTAGAGAACAGTGCTGATGTCAACAAAGGAGTACAGGTACGTTAGAAGCAAAAATGGTATTTGTTATGTCGAGTATAGTCAAAATTTTGAAAGTCAAGTTTTGTTTGGTTGGTCGAATTTTTTTCGCTGTTGAGAAAAACGTTCCAAAAGTTGCGAGCTCTTTCTATTTCTTTCTTGTTGTTTCTTTGGTAACGATGTAGTGCCAGCCTAGTCATAAAAGAATTTCCTCGCGAGCTGTTAGGAAACTTGGGTAGAAAGTAACGCAAACCTGGAAAAAAATTCATTTGGAGACAAATGCTCTTTTGAAAGGAAGGGCTAAATTTGTTTGATGGTGGTGACTAGTCGAGAATGTTCAAGTTGAATTATCAGTATTGCATCGTGTACTGCACATAAAAAAATATGTAATCAGGGGAATAAGCGTGCACACATCCCTTGATCATGGTATTGGTTTTCAAGCGATAGATCAGGTAAAGAGGTACGATGGTCTAGAGCTCTCGAACGAGCACGGTTACCTATATTTTCTTTGCCTACTTTTTAGTGTATAAATTATCCTCTTTAAATTAGAGTAATTGAAAAACAAACATCGATGGGGAAAAAAGGTACTGCGAAAAGTGTGCACCAAGCCCGTTACTCGATGATGGAAATCATGACCTTGAAAGGAACAACTTAAACGACGTTTTCATTAGATATCGTTTAAAACTGCGCAGTTTTTCCATTAGTGAATATCAAACTGTGTCATGCGCTTGAGATTTTCTACCCAGTATGTTCTTTTGAAGTGTTACTTTGATAAGCCTTGCTTGAAAAGTTTTAGATGCCCATTATTCCTGGATAGAGTATTGTTTTTTTGCCTCATTCTTAGTACCCCTTCGAACCATTAATAAGAATTCCTATGATTTGGTGAACTATTGTACCAGGTAAAACTCCTTCTGACCTTAGCTTGAAAAAGTCCTGCAGAATGTAGTTGTTCCAAACGCAGATTTATCCTTACCGTGGCCATTAAAAGAGGAGAATATGACCTTTATACATTACCGTGCTTTTTCCATTCTTTTTCCTACTTATAGGAGGACACTCCGCTCACTGCAGCTGTAAAGAATCGTTACACTGATATTGTTAGGTTACTTTTAGAGAAAAGTGCTGATGTCAATAAAGGAGTACGGGCACGTTAGAAGCAAAAATTGTGCTTGTAATGTCGGGTTTAGGCAAAATTTTGAAAGTCAAGTTTTGTTTGGTTGGTCGAATTTTATTTCGTTGTTGAGAAAAACGTTCCAAAAGTTGCGAGCTCTTTCTATTCTTTTCTTGTTGTTTCCTTGGTAACGATGTAGTGCAAGCCTAGTCATAAAATAATTTCCACGCAAGTTGCCAGGAAACTTGGGTAGAAAGTAACGCAAACCTGGAAAAAAAATTATTTGGAGACCAATGCTCTTTTGAAAGGAAGGGCTAAATTTGTTTGATGGTGGTGACTAGTCGAGAATGTTCAAGTTGAATTATCAGTATTGCATCGTGTACTCCGGATAAAAAAATATGTAATCAGGGGAATAAGCATGCACACATCCGTGGATCATGGTATTGGTTTTCAATCGATAGATCAGGTAAAGAGGTACGATGGTCTATAGCTCTCGAACGAGCACGGTTACCTATATTTTCTTTGCCTAAGTTTTAGTGTATAAAGTATCCTCTTTAAATTAGAGTAATTGAAAGAAAAACATCGATGGGAAAAAAAGGTACTGCGAAAAGTGTGCACCAAACCCGTTACTCGATGATGGAAATCATGACCTTGAAAGGAACAACTTAAACGACGTTTTCATTAGATATCGTTTAAAACTGCGCAGTTTTTCCATTAGTGAATATCAAACTGTGTCATGCGCTTGAGATTTTCTACCCAGTATGTTCTTTTGAAGTGTTACTTTGATAAGCCTTGCTTGAAAAGTTTTAGATGCCCATTATTCCTGGATAGAGTATTGTTTTTTTGCTTCATTCTTAGTACCCCTTCGAACCATTAATAAGAATTCCTATGATTTGGTGAACTATTGTACCAGGTAAAACTCCTTCTGACCTTAGCTTTAAAAAGTCCTGCAGAATGTAGTTGTTCCACACGCAGATTTATCCTTACCGTGGCCATTAAAAGAGGAGAATATGACCTTTATACATTACCGTGCTTTTTCAATTTTTTTTCTACTTATAGGAGGACACTCCGCTCACTGCAGCTGTAGAGAATGGTTACACTGATATTGTTAGGTTACTTTTACAGAACGGAGCTGATGTCAATAAAAGAGTACGGGTACGTTAGAAGCAAAAATTGTACTTGTAATGTCGGGTTTAGGCAAAATTTTGAAAGTCAAGTTTTGTATGGTTGGTCGAATTGTTTTTCGCTGTTGAGAAAAACGTTCCAAAAGTTGCGAGCTCTTTCTATTCTTTTCTTGCTGTTTCTTTGGTAACGATGTAGTGCCAGCCTAGTCATAAAATAATTTCCACGCGAGCTGCCAGGAAACTTGGGTAGAAAGTAACGCAAACCTGGAAAAAAAATTATTTTGAAACCAATGCTCTTTTGAAAGAAACGGCTAAATTTGTTTGATGGTGGTGACTAGTCGAGAATGTTCAAGTTGAATTATCAGTATTGCATCGTGTACTCCGGATAAAAAAATATGTAATCAGGGGAATAAGCATGCACACATCCGTGGATCATGGTATTGGTTTTCAATCGATAGATCAGGTAAAGAGGTACGATGGTCTATAGCTCTCGAACGAGCACGGTTACCTATATTTTCTTTGCCTAAGTTTTAGTGTATAAAGTATCCTCTTTAAATTAGAGTAATTGAAAGAAAAACATCGATGGGAAAAAAAGGTACTGCGAAAAGTGTGCACCAAACCCGTTACTCGATGATGGAAATCATGACCTTGAAAGGAACAACTTAAACGACGTTTTCATTAGATATCGTTTAAAACTGCGCAGTTTTTCCATTAGTGAACATCAAACTGTCTCATGCGCTTGAGATTTTCTACCCAGTATGTTCTTTTGAAGTGCTATTTTGATAAGCCTTGCTTGAAAAGTTTTAGTTGCCCATTATTCCTGGAGAGAGTATTTTTTTTTTAGCTTTATTCTTAGTACCCCTTCGAACCATTAATAAGAATTTTTATGATTTGGTGAACTATTGTACCAGGCAAAACTCCTTCTGACCTTAGCTTTAAAAAGTCCTGCAGAATTTAGTTGTTCCACACGCAGATTTATCCTTACCGTGGCCATTAAAAGAGGAGAATATGACCTTTATACATTACCGTGCTTTTTCCAATTTTTTTCCTACTTATAGGAGGACACTCCGCTCAGTGCAGCTGTAAAGAATGGTCACACTGATTGTGTAAGGTTACTTTTAGAGAACGGAGCTGATGTCAACAAAGGAGTATGGGTACGTTAGAAGCAAAAATTGTATTTGTTATGTCGGGTATAGGCAAAGTTTGAAAGTCAAGTTTTGTTTGGTTGGTCGAGTTTTTCTCGCTGTTGAGAAAAACGTTCCAAAAGTTGCGAGCTCTTTCTATTCCTTTCTTGTTGTTTCTTTGGTAACGATGTAGTGCCAGCCTAGTCATAAAATAATTTTCTCGCGAGCTTGTAGGAAACTTGGGTAGAAAGTAACGCAAACCTGGAAAAGAAATTATTTGGAGATCAATGCCCTTTTTAAAGGAAGGGCTAAATTTTTTTGATGGTGGTGACTAGTCGAGAATGTTTAAGTCGAATGATCAGTATTGCATCGTGTACTGCGGATCAAAAAATATGTAAGCAGGGGAATAAGGGTGCACACATCCCTGGATTATGGTATTGGTTTTCAATCGATAGATCAGGTAAAGAGGTACGATGGTCTATAGCTCTCCAACGAGCACGGTTACTTATATTTCTTTGTCTGATTTTTAGGGAATAAATTATCCTCTTTAAATTAGAGTAATTGAAAAAAACTCAGCGATGGGAAAAAGGTACTGCTAAAAGTGTGCATCAAGCTCGTTACTCGATGATGGAGATTATGACCTTGAAAGAAACGACTCGAAGGACTTTTTGATTAGATATCGTTTAAAGCTGCGCAGTTTTTTCATTAGTCATTATCAAACTGTCTCGCGCGCTTGAGACTTTCCACCCTTTAAGTTCGTTTCAAGAGTTACTTTGATAAGCCTTGCTTGAGAAGTAGATGCCCATTATTCCTGGATAGAGTATTTTTTTTTTTGCTTCGTTCTTAGTGCCCCTTCGAACCATTAATAAGAATTCCTATGATTTGGTGAACTATTGTACAAGGTAAAACTCCTTCTGACCTTAGGTTGGAAAAAGTCCTGCGGAGTGTAGTAGTTTCAAACGCAGATTGATCCTTACCGTGGCCATTGAAGAAGAGAGAATGAACTTTGTACATTATTGTACTTGCTCAATTTTTTGTCTTTTCTACATTCTGAAGGACGCTCTAGTTACTGCAGCTGTAAAGAATGGTTACACCGAAATTGTAAGTTTGTTCATAGCGAACGGAGGCGATGTCAGCAAAGGAGTATGGGTACGTTAGAAGCATGAATTGCGTTGTTATTTAGAGTTTAGTCAGAGTTCTTTTTGTCAGATTTTGCATGGCTGTCAAAATTTTGTTGGAGTGTAGTCGTTCTAAAAACAGATTCAACTGTATATCCTAACGTCGGTCATTAAAGAAGAGAATATGAGGTTTAAATATTACTTTATTACATTAAATTTATTATATATTTTTTTCCTTTCTCACATGTTGAAGGACACTATACTCTTTGCAGCCGTAACAAATGGTCACACTGATATTGCTAAGTTGCTCATAGACAACGGAGCTGATGTCAACGAAGGAAGATGGGTACGTTAAAAGCAAAAATTTTATTTGCTATGACGGGTTTAGGCAAAGATTGAAAGTCAAATTTTGTATGGCTGTTCAAATTTTTCCTACTGGTGAGAAAAACCTTCCATGAAGTTGCGAGCTCTTTTTATTCCTTCCATGTTGTTTCTTTGGTAACGATGTATTGCCAGCCTAGTCATACAATAATTTTCTTGTTTGCATAGAAATGCAGTAAATGGCTTGAACCCGGGGGTAACATGTGAAGGTGTAGTCTGATCGTCCGGGTGAGTGTATTTCTGAGAAGGACTGTTGTCGGTGGTAGTGACTGACGTTTCGACAACCTGTGCGGAAGTCATCATCAGAGTCAAGTGAACGATTGTTGTCAGTAGAATGTTCTTATTCCAGTTCGTGTAAAATGATCGGTTGGTTTTGCCATGATGTTATTGGCTGTAAGACTCAAGTGACGTAAGTCGGTCGTGATTGGTCTGTTTCGATCTGTCGGTAAAGTTAGGTCGTTATTTTTCGGTCGTTTGTGATGTTTATGTCATGAATGAGTCGTTTGTATGGAGCGGGTAGTTGTTGACATCTGTTTAGGGGAGTCTGTTCTAAGTTAGTAAACCAGCTTTCCAGAGTCAGTCGTTGAAAATAGTCAGTGCTGTAGGTTAGGCATTGCGCAGAGTCCCAGTCAATGTTGTGGTTGGTAAGTCGATGGTGTTCAGCAATGTGATTGCTGACATCACCTTTCCTCGTCGCCCGTCTGTGTTCAGTCAGTCTTGTTGTGAGGTTTCTGCCAGTCTCACCGATGTAGGAGGCTTGGCAGTCGGAACAATTGATCTTATAAATCGTTCCCTGTCTGTTCCTCGGTTCGTCTTTGTCTTTAACGTTGGTTAGTAACTGACGTAGTGTGGTGATAGGTTTGTGGGCGACGTGGATATTGAAGGGTAGTAAGATGCGCGAGATGTTTTCAGACATGCCTTTTATGTACGGTATGGTTGCTGTAGACGTAGGGTTAGCGGTGTCGCTTTTGTCGGTTGTGGTAGTGGGTCGGTGAGTGTTTCGTCGGATGAAGTCGTTGTAGTTGTTCTTCGAAAAAACACGGTGAAGGTATTTGTTCTCGTCGGATAAGCTGTCTGTCGAGTCGCATACTAGTTGTGCGCGTCGTGTTAGAGTTCTGATAGTTGTGGCTTTGTGTGATGTAGGGTTGTAGGATGACTCGCCTAGTTATCTGTCGGTGTGTGTCGGTTTCCTGTAAACTGTCGTCCGTAATGAGTTGTCGTTGTGGCTTACCAGGCAGTCTAGAAAAGGAATTTTGCCATTTTCTTCGATTGTATGTCAGTGTTTTGTTCGTTAAGGTGGTGGTGGAATGCGTCGATTTCGTCGTGTCGAACGGCGGTGAATGTGTCGTCAACGTAACGTAACCAAAGCGGTATCGTTTGTCGGCAAGTCCAAAGGGCGCGTTCCGCGATGTTGTGCATCACAATTTTTGCTATAACAACAGAAACTGGAGACCCCATGGCAGTGCCGTGTAACTGTTTGTAGTGTTTACCGTTGTGCTGAAAGTAAGTAGACATTAGGCAAATGTTTAGCAAGTCCATGATGTCGTCTGTCGGTAGCGGTAGTGGGTCGGTAGATTGTCGGATTGCAGTCTCAGTACATTGTAATGCCAATTGAAGTGGAATACTTGTGAACAGTGATTTCACATCAAATGACACTAGTTTGTAGTCGTCAGGTATCTGAACAGTCTTGGTAGCGTTAATGAAGTCTTCAGTGGATTGTAGTTTATGTCTGGATTTGTCGGTTAGCGGTTGTAGTATTGTCGTCAGGTACTTGGATAGTTGGTATGTGGGACAGCCACAGAAAGAAACAATAGCTCGCATCGGGAAACCAGGTTTGTGTAGTTTCGGCAAACCGTGCAGTTTCGGTGGCTGTGGTGCCGAGTACCTCAGTCGATAGTACCGTTGGGTGTCAAAGGCGTTCGTTTTCTTGAGTGTCAGTAGTTTACTGTTGAGTTTACGTTGAAGTGCAGGAGTTGGGTCACGTTTGAGTTCTTCGTAGGTTCGTTTGTCGTTAAATACTGCGTCCATTTTTTGTGATAGTCAGTTTTGTCCATTACAACAGTAACTCGTCCTTTGTCGGCTGGTAGGATGACTATGTTCTCGTCGTTTCTCAGTCGTTTCAGTGCGCGTTGTTCGTCTTTAGTCAAGTTGCTGTCATGTAGTGACGTTGATTGTATAGTGGAGGCAATTCTGCTTCTGATGTTATCCTTGGTCGGCTCAGATAGCTCTCGTTGCCGAGACAGAGCCGCCTCAACACTAGATACAATACCCTCGGTCGGTATACGTTTAGGTGTTACTGAGTGTTTTAGTCCGTAGGATAGTATGATAGTTTTAGTCCGTATGATAGTAGTCTTGTCTGAGGAACGAGAAGAAATGTTGCTTACCCAGTTGTCGTCCAGTTTCCTTCGTTTCTCTTCTTTGTGGCGTAGCAGTCGTGTCAATTTTTGTTGATGTCCAGTGCGGGCGCGTTCAGTCGTCTTGTTGGCTCGTTTTTCGGCAATTGTCCTAACGGTGTCAAGTAGGTCAGTTGGTATCAGTTGTTTCAGTTGGTCGTGTAGTTGTCGTAGTTTGTTTCTGTGGCGTTTGAGTCTTCTGTGGCAATCATTTATCCGCGCTTTGACCAGTCGTCTGCAGGTGGCTTTGACGATCTGGATGGCCTCCTGTGTGTTCAACGGGGACTTAAGTTTGAGCCCGGCCGGAACGACATAAACATCACAAACGACCGAAAAATAACGACCTAACTTTACCGACAGATCGAAACAGACCAATCACGACCGACTTACGTCACTTGAGTCTTACAGCCAATAACATCACGGCAAAACCAACCGATCATTTTACACGAACTGGAATAAGAACATTGTACTGACAACAATCATCCACTTGACTCTGATGATGACTTCCGCACAGGTTGTCGAAACGTCAGTCACTACCACCGACAACAGTCCTTCTCAGGACTACACTCACCCGGACGATCCGACTACACCTTCACTTTGCATAGAAAGTAACGCAAACCTGGGCAGAAAATATTTGGAGACCAATGGTTTTTTTAAAGGAAGGGCTAAATTTGTTAAGAATTGCAAAACTCCTAAATGCCCTGATTTTGTTATAGATGTGTGCAACAGATTCAAAATAATTTAGTCGTTGTTCATTATACTTAACGGTTAGAAAGTTGTGTGGTGACCAGTTAAAAACGTTTAATTTGAATCCTCAGTTTTGCATCGTGTACTGCGCATACAAAATACGTAATCAGGCGAGTTAGCGCGTGCACATCCCTTGAACATGGTAATGCTTTTCAGTCAATAGACCAGGTAAAGAGGCACGATGGTCTTAAGCTCTTGAAAGAGCACGTTTAAGTATATTTTCTTTGCTTGATTTTAGTGTACAAATTATCCTCTTTAAAGTAGAGAAATTAAAACAAAAAACTCATCGATGGGAGAAAAAGATACAGCTAATAAAGTGCACCAAGCCCGTTACTCGATGATGGAAATTATGACCTTGAAAGGACGACTCGAGAAACGTTTTGATTTGAAACCGTTTAAAACTGTGTAATTTTTCCACAAGTTATATATCAAATTGTCTCATGTGCTTGGGACGTTCTACACATTGTTTTTTTCAAGTGTTACTTTGAAAAGCCTTTCTTGAAAAGTTAGATGCCCATTATTCCCGAATAGAGTATTATTTTGTTGCTTCATTCTTAGTGCCCCCTCTAACTATTAGTATGAATTGCTATGGTTTGATGAACTGTTGTACAAGGTGATACTCCTTCTGGCCTTGTGCTTGAAAAAGTCTTGCAGAGTGTAGTTGTTACAAACCCAGATTTATCCTTAATTTCTTTTTCCTACATATAGGAGGGCACTCCACTCACTGAAGCTGTAAAGAATGGTCACACTGATCTTGTTAGGTTGCTTATAGAGAACGGAGGCGATGTGAACGATGGAGGGGTACGTTAGAAGCGTAAACTGTATTTGTTATGTGGAGTTTTGTCAGAGTTGAATAGTCCAATATTGTATGGCTGTGTTGCTTCATTCATAGTGTCCCTTTTAACATCGGTTTGAGTTAATATGATTTGGTGAATTGTTGTACAAGGTAATACTCTTACCTTATTTTTGAAAAACGCTTGCAAAGTGTTGTCGTCTGAAAAGCAGATTCGACCGTATATCCTTGCGTTGATCATTAAAGAAGGGAATATGAGCTATATATGTTACTGTACCTTTTTATTGTGTGTTTTTTTTTTCCTAGTCTTTTGGGTCCACTCCACTCACTGAAGCTGTAAGAATAGGTCACAATGATATTGTTGGGTTGCTCATAGAGAAAGGAGCTAAACTCAGCAAAGAAGGAGGGGTACGTTAAATTTGTGATGCGAAGTTTAGTCAAAGTTTGATGGTCAAATTTTATATGGCTGTTCAACTTATTGCTGTGATCAAAGCGTTTGAGGATTTTGCGAGCTCTTTCTATTTCGTTCTCGTTGTTTCATTCGTAACGTTTAAGTGCCACCAGTCATGAATGGATATGCTCGCTAGCTGTAAGAAAATGTGGATTGAGAGCGAGGCACACCTCGTGAGAAAACATTTCGAGACTAAAGCTTTTTTCAAAAAGGGCTAAATTCTGAGTGCCCTGATTATGTTTTTTTTGATGTGTACATCGGATTCACCATGATTAAATCGTTGTTCACTAGACTTTCCGGCCAGAAAATTGCGTGGTAATGTCGGAAATGTTTATAAGGAAAAGGATTTGAAACAAATTTTTCTATTCAGCAATACTTTTGAGGAAACTAACACTTATATTTAAGACGATATTTACCGTTGAAAAATTCTTCCAAAGTTCAGTTTTCATTTTTCACCCATAATTCTTTTGACGTTTGGGAATCAAAGTTTTGTTGGCTCCTAAGCTAATTTTGTTGCTGGAAAAGTTAGCTGCCTCAACTTTTCAAAATCGAGAATTATTTACTCTATATAGTTTTCACTAAGACTGCTTAGTGGCTGTTAAACAAAATGCAACGTTGGAGCGTGGGTGACACGAGAGGCCTATTTCTTTCTGAAATTGGTGCATCTCGGAGCAATCAAACAGTCTTCTTTCCAGTTTGTGGCCCCTTTGCCCCATGTTCAGTAAATTCGAGCCAGATCATTCTACATAATAAATCGTTTGGGAAGACTTCCTCCACTAATTGTGCTCACTTACAGTCCTCGATCGTGTCGTTTCGTAAGGAGTACCTCTTTCCACTTAAATGCAGACAACTTGGTGAACTTTTTTCAAGTACAACTCCTTAAGATGTCCGGTTACTTCCTTGTAGAATAGAGTTGGCTGAAGTCGGGGCAGATTTTCCGATTTAAATATACGCATTTTATAGCCCTTGGAGGAAAATGGTTGAGATTCAAATGTAATCTTCTTTCTCCCTATGTTGCTCTTATTTTAAGAAGCATTGTTTTGTAGCTGAAGTAGTAGCTCTCTAGGTCCACTCCCTCTCTCTCCAGAATCTGCCATTGCAACGCTACGTTAATTTTAGCTTCTTAAGTGAGACTGTTGAGCTTGTGCGTGTTTTTAACAATTTTTCTAGTTGGCTGTCATTCAAAGCAAGCTGACTGAAAAGGGCCTGCGTAGTAGAAAGTTCGAAGCTGATGCCTGTGTATGTTTGCTGCTCTACAGAAGAAGTTTAATTTTGTGTTAGAAATTCAGCATTGGTTAATTAACGATCTTTAACCTTGTCAAACGGAATGACGTGGAGATATTTCAGGAAACGGGCTTCATGTTATGTGCACTTTGTAAACACTCCTGTATCAGTATGAACTTATTTAGCTGAATTTCCTTGATCTTCTTCATGACATATCAGATGTGATACTAAAAACAGGCTGAAAAATTGATATCCCCAATTTGCATTATTGTATTATTTTAATTGATATGTGTAAAAAAATTGTTGTCATTGTTTACTCGTTGTGCTAAGTCTAAACATAGTGCTGAAAGGGCTAAAGAAACAACTTGGTTTCTAAGAATAATAATTTGCAGCTTAAATGCATTGATTAATTTTGACCTATTTTATTCTTATTTTAGAGTACTGAATTATCACTCGAAAGATGTGTAGATGTTGTAGATGTACAGGTATGTTTGGAAGTCGTAAACTATTCTCCCGACACATTTTCATTCAATGATTTTAAAGAGAGATGCGATTCAACACTTGAATTCATCTACGATAGCCCATTTGCAAATTACCCTAGGCCTCATTTTCAAAACGAGTCCTCGCGCTAATCCTTTCATATGATAATAAGTTTCCATTCACATACAAATTAAACTCATTTTCACAAGAATGGTTGAGCACGAGGACTCGCTTTGAAAATGAGGCCAAGGATATGTGGCCATTGAACGATAAAGATCGTAATGACGTGTTCAATATACTTGCTGTGCAACAAAACAAGCAGAGCTGTACATGCGTCCAACTTGAACTGAGACGGTATAACGAGTGAAGTTTATGTCTAGCAGCTCATTCATTCATTCATTCTTTTATTCACACTTATTCTACTAAAAATACAACAACGAGAAAGGGAAAAAGTAGAAGAAAAAAAAGAAGAGAGTTCTAACTATACAAAAATTTACACAAAGCAGTGGAAAGAGTGTGTAGTAGCCAAAGGAGCCAAGCTTTCGAGTTGGCCACTACCACAGAGCAGTTACGGATGGGTGAAAGTTAAATACACTTAAGGAGATAGCACATATACTAAATAGTTAAAATAGTGAAATAGAGCTCTATGATAGGTTAAAGTTGTTCAAGATGTCTGCCTGCCAAGTAGGAAGAGTTTATATTCTTTTTTAAAGCTTTTGGCAGGGAGACACTTTATTTTAATAGGTATCGTTTGCCAGATCTGTGATGCCATCACACTAAATCTTGCTAGACCATAATTGGTTCAGCTCATACTTGACTGAAAAAAGAAAACGAAGAAGAACAAAGGAGAAAAACACTTTGAACCAGGAAACATCCAGCAATAACATGTTAGGGTGACAAGTAATTGATAAAAGAGGGATTCGTGAATTTAAGTTCATAAGTGAAAGAGGTAAAGATTTTTTCGTCTTGACGCGAACATAGAAAAATAAACAAAACTGAAATTCTTAGGTTTGACTTCTCATTGGAACTCTTCTTTTTCCCACGCACGAGACAATACTGTAGTTTCCTTCTCTTTCTCAATCACATTTTTCACCTTTCCCACGCGTATCCTTTTTACCTTACCCTATTTTCAGCCTCCTTTCCTGTCTCCAAAGGCCACTCAGTCTTATAAATACAACAATGCTAAAAAACGAAAAAATACTTTTACGCATCGCTTTTTGTATGCATAATGTACCTTTTTCTCCCCATAGCTGAGAGAGAAGAAGAAAACAAGTCCGGCTAATTCGAGGAAATACGGTATGTGACTTTGAAGCTTAATAATCACCATATACTCTTCACCCTTCTGGGCGTTGAGTTATACAAAAATGATGATCATATATATATTTTTTAATTTTCCCTGCGGGGATTAACTTGAGTACCTAGATCATAAACACAAATGAGTCTCTTTTCCTCCTGTGATGTATATTTAAAGATGGACAAAAGTTCCGACCAAAAAGCCCAATCCACATCAACGAAAGATACTTAGGTGGCTTAAGGACATTTCATCAGAAAAAAAAAACTGAATTGGCTTTAATGCGGAAGCAAAAAGCTGTATTTCGAGATCAGAAGGTGCACCATTCTGTATTTTCATGTCTATGTACGTCAATTACCAAAGTATTTTAATCGCATGTTTCCCGGCAGATGTGCATGAAAGTTGACTCTTCAAAAGATGGTTTTCAAATTTATTTAGATAACTCACCACGAGTAAGGCATGTACTCTCCGCTTTCAATTCAATTTTACACGCAACGACCCAATCAGCGGATAAAGTTATTTTATGCTTCACGCGTGCTATCAAATTGTTCCTGGGAAAGGCTGATGTCTACATGAAATGATAGCTGATATTAATTGTTTGACAGCTGCCTACACCTAGGATATTCTAATACGGATATCCAGATTCAAATAGAAGCTGGCTTCAATAATTAATTCTTTTCTGGAAGGCTCTCTTGTTGTTTATAGAACATTTATCTCCCTCCAGGAGTGAAATGAAAAACTTGTAATACTATGAAACCTGTAAAGATAGTGGGCTAAGAAAAATATTTTTTGGATGGCGTGATCTCAAAAGTTTCATTGCGACATATCAATATTAACGCTATGGATGAGTAAGTAATCTAGGAGTAATAGCACTAGTCTTTGTGCTTGCCTGTCCAGAAAACCTGGTATGGGTTTTAAGAGTTTGAGGCCAGCTTATACGATGGTACTTACATTGAAGACTTTCTAACTTTTTAAATTTCTACCTACACAGAAAATGAGCCCAGAGAAATTTCATTTGACAAGAACCGTGAAGATGAAGCTGAGGAGAACGACGATGTAGATACGGAACTCTCTTTAGTCAGTTCATATCCGTGCTATGGTCAATATTGAATGACCTAGATGATACCTAAATCGTGTACAAGTTATGTTTTCTTTTTCGTAAATAAAGCACTTGTTTACAATTACGAAAACTTTAACACGAAATGGAAGAGGAAGGCCAGTAACCTTAAATTTCGCAAGAATGTGAATGGTTGTACTATGAGGTCAATTGTATGTTCAACAAGTGTTAGAAAAGTTTTCATATATGATTCCATGCTTAATTAAATAATTTTTTTTAGGTGAATATGCAAAAAAGGTCAGCATGTTATCCAAAATTGATCAGTAATAACGTAATGTTATTTATAGTTTTAGAGTATTAGAAGCGTATAGCTTTTATTTCATATACGATCCCATGCTTAATTTAATAATTATTTAAGGTGAATATGCAAAAAAGGTAAATAGCATGTTATCCGAAATTGATCAGTAGTAACGTAATGTTATTTATATTATTAGAAGTGTATAGCTTTTATTTATAGTCAGGGTCAGGTTACTTCTATGTCCAATGATGACTAATTTAAATGATTGTTATCAAGTGTTAGTACAGTTTCAATATATATACTTGTTCGCGACAATAAAAAGAAATCAAAGTTAACATGTGAGCTTGAATGGAATGACTTATCAATTAATTTATAGAGCGTTTTGCTGTTGTTATAGAAGTAGTGGACAAATTTGCTTTTACATGAATTCGAAGCAGAGAACAATGGAAAGTGAATGTTGCTCAGGGTAAATGCTAAGCTGTTCGCTAATATTTTGTTCCGTTCGTTGCAAAAATATCTGAGGGATAATAGACACAGCCTCTTTTGAGTTATTTTTTTTTTAAAAAAAATAACTATGTTAGCGTAAAGATTGGTGTATTGTGGTGTAGTGTAATCTGATCAGCGCAATTTGGTGTATCTCTAAGCAATCTGATTGGCGCATCTTGTTTTGGTTATCTCAACGCAATGTGATTGGCCCAATTTTTTAGTGTATCACAAACCAATCAGATTGTAGTATTTTTCGATGTCGCACCAATCAGAGCGTTCTTGCTAATTTGTGGTTTCACAGGTCTTCAAATTTCAGCGAATCAACGTTTTGAGACGGAGAGAGCGGTTCGCGAATTAAGGAAATATATTAGTAGTGTTGGGAAAGTGGCGGAGTTGCGATCGTTGTACGACTATGCTTATTCTTCTTTCTGAAGGAGACTGAGTGGAATATAAGAACAATTTTGAATCAAATATTACTTCAGATGTTGCTAGGAGCAACTTCAGGATATTTCATTGCTTTATATGAGTTTATCAGCGATTCCAATTTTGAATTTCGCTAAAGGAACGAGGTAAGATGACATCTACAAGAGTTGTAAGATCATCCATTCAGTGTAATGGCTCATGTCCTTCGTGAGGATTTTATCGCTATGATCTGTCTGGATTTGAAAGGTCGTCAGGGAACGTTTTTTACCAATTAGCGAGTTAAAACGTGCATGTTTTGTGTACCGCTCCTTCGCTTACGACGCATACACTGTCAGCTGGAGGCCTAACACGAATTTAGCGCTATAGCGTGTTGTTTCGGAAAGGCTAGTTTTACTGACTCTGGCAAATCTTGCGCAAGATATTTGCGTAAATCATATTTGATTGATAATCTTTATTTCGCCATATGGTTGTTCTTTTAGCAGCGGTTGAAACGACCACCAAGTTACATTTACTTTCTTCGTCGACTGCCATGTTACATATCCGTTTCTTTGCTTCTAAAAGTCTTCCATTAATTAAATATTGCTTAAACGATACTTTCTCGTTACAATTGCGTGTAACTTTTACTCGCCAGTATGGATTAGATTTTTTTGGGTCATGAAATGCCATTTTCCAGTAAACAACGCAAATTTTATGACATAATCTACCTCAATGAAAAATATTTCACAAGGGACAGAATGGTACGGTCGGTTAATTTTCCACGCACCTCTCACGTGCTTAGACGTTTTTTACTAATAAAATTCGCTTATAGCTAACCTGGACTTTACCCCATTGCGTGTCAATTTCCTGTAAACAACCTGCATTTTATCCCGTATTTCGCACGCAAAGGGCAAAGTCCAGATAGGCAACAACCAATCAAGTAGCCCACCTTATTATCTTTTGAAGAATGATACTTTCTCTTGGTTCAATCTACTTTTACTTGTTCCGAAGAACGGAGACCGGAAAATATCTTTGTCCAGAGGCTGTAAGAGATAAAATAGAGCTTTCCACTGCAAAATTATATGGAAGAGTATTTTGAGGCAACCATCTGTTACTGAACAAGAAGCTACACGAAGCCTGTATTTGGGCCGGATTTGTGGATCAGCGGATTGAATTGAATTGGTTCGAATTGAGGGCTTTGCTATTTTAGCAAAATCGCTGTCGAGTGCTTTTCATGTTTGTTAACATGGAGAGTTATGGAGACTAAGACTTCGGAACAAGTTGATGCCATCCATGACAATTTGGAATTACTAAAATCACCGGAGGAAAGGCGGGATCACTCAATGAAAAGTTGTATTTGAACGCGATTACTTTATTTACAAGGATTTCTCTTGCTTACATCTAATAACAAACCTTTCAAGTTTTTTTTGCCTCGGAACGATATATCACAGAATGCATTTTATAGACCTCAAGTTTTTTGGCTGATTAAAATTAAAGGTATGTGGCAGTGACTTCCACAAGTTCTTTTTTTTGGTCAGAAAAGTACAATTGTTTTGTTCGCAATATTTATTTACGTATTGTTTCAATCGCCAACGTTTACATAAGATGGTTGTATTACTGTTCCCAAGGGTTGTTGTTTTCATCAGTACGTTAACAATAGTAGTGATTCAGAGTATTAGGTTTGTACTTTAAATAAATATATTTAAGTTCACGCGAAAGATGAGTATAAACTGTAACAAGCTTATCGTTGATGCGCGGCCAGTACTTCAAATCTGACCGATCTGACCGACACTCGATGCCAAAACTCAACCTCGTTCCCTGGATATGCCACCACATTACTTTACGCCAATTAAAAACTGCACGCTATTGTGCATTTTCTTGCACAGGAAAAACCAAACAGAATTTCTGATTCTGGCCCTTAATGGTCAGAATAATAACTAGGACTTTGTCTATGACGAAGGAACGGCAAGAAGCACAATTTTACCCTACGAGCAGGTTGTTGTTTAGCCTCGTCATGCAATGTTGGAGAGAGGGATAGCGTTGCGTGACAAGTTTAAATGAGGGCTGTGGAGGGGACTGCAGGAAGCGTTGTACCAATGCAGTTTATTTTTGCCAACAATTATTCAGACACCAACATCAGTTATATAGTGTCCCATTTCAACCTACGTATCCGAAAAAACAACTCCTGCATACGTAGCATGCCCATGTTTTTGAATGATACCTAAACCATTCTAGTTTAGTGATACCCGCGATCTACCACCGTTTCTATTGGTTATGTTTCGTCATTAAGTGAAGTTTCATGCTTGAGAAGTTGCAAAATTTCAGCCGAAGCGTATGTTGCAGGGTTGATAGTTTGTCAAAATGAAAGCCTAGTGCCATAAAACCAAGAATTATGGCGTATCAATGGTATTCGATATCAGCTGCTCCTGGAGCATCGCCATTCATATCTATCTCGAAGTGAACTTCGTCTAGTCCAGCACAAGGAATTCATACACCCTGCGTTGTGACACCATACTGAAGACGGGAGCAGGTTGTCCTCTTGAACCAACTGTACCCATCTGTCTTGTTTAAACAGGATTTGAAACAATTTGAGGAAATTAAGCTCCATTGCAGCCATTTTGGGTGGCAAGTGATTGAAAATGAGATGGTAAGATAGATGTTTTATGCAGCAATGGCATCTGCAAACAATTTCTTTGTTCATATCTTGAAGATGAAAACATTCGATCTAGGGGAGGAAATTTCTTATAAAGTAAATGTTTTGCTAAAGGAATGAGGCTTTAAAAATATAGTTTGAAATTAAAAATTGAACCATAGGTAGAACAATCAAGCAAAAGAGAAGGTTTTCTGTGTTATCATTCCATCTAAACACGACAGGGATTGGGAGAATTCGAGAAAGTTGTGCAAAGTCTCGACTGAACCTCGGGCTTTTTTTTATTTTTATTACTCACAATCCTTGGTGTTGAGATGAGGCTGTGTTTACACAGGAAAAAAATCCTCTTTTGCTGTTATAAAATACTCCTGGAATATTATAGAAAGTGTGACCTCTTAGAAATGTTTGCATAATCTCATCCAGACACACTTATCGGCCAATGTGAACACTCTTTTCATCTCAATATTTGATAAACACGCACAACACAAAAGTTTAGCGACGCACCATTAAAGGGTCTCATAGGGGTTTAACCGTCCACCGTCAGAGGACCTAATATTCAAAGGTCAGTTGTCTAAAAAGTAAATAAATTTTTACCGTCAACCGTCAAAATAGCAGTTCAATGCTTACCCTCACGTGCTTTCAAGATGTTTCGGATCTCGCCACTTTCTCCATACTCGCTCCTTGCTGCGTGCAGTTGAAGATCTTATAAGTCATTAAAAGATCTTTAAACTGGTAAACCAGTTTCCAGCCTTCCATATATACTCACTTTATAGCAATGTTTACTATGTTTAACTTAAACTGACAGTTTGAAAATATTCTCTTTTTTTTTTTAAATTTTAATAGTTCTTGTTTGAAAAGAGCTAACTTAATCTAAACCTATTTGAAAACTAATCTGTTCTGGTCAGTGGCCACGCCACGCAGCACGCAACGTTATTCCAACCTTTTGACTTAGTCACTACTGACAACGGCTTACATCACATCTCGTCATGTGCAGTGTGTTGAAAGCCGTCGTGGGTTTCTATTGTAAAGGGAGGGATAAGGCTTTCGAGCGATTAAAGAGAAGAATATCTGATGAGGAAAAGCATTGGAAGTGTTCGGCAGCACATCAACAGGTGCTCTGAATGGTAGTTGTCAAAAGAGATCTTCGCCGGCTGAGAATACTGTCACAGATGACGAGTATAAAGACATATAAAGAATAATAACAATGACAACTTGTAGAGATTTGACTTGTTCATTTGAAATATAACAAATTCAACTCACCTCGTCACTTGACATAATTTCATAGACGAAATTGCTGCTAAAGAAAGCAACATATATTTGTAAACTGTTTTAGATGTAGATGTCACAGAAAAACAAAGGAACAAAGGTGATTGAATTCAAAAGCTCACCAGTCATCCATGGTTGCACGAGAGAGAAGAGAAGGAATATTATATTGTGGAAGACTGGGACGAGTCAATGAACACGCAGGGGAATGAGCCGAACAAAATGGCGGAGGCAATCAGTGGCAGCGATTGCAGAAGGGTATATATTCACAAGTTAGCTAAGTTATCGGTCTTTTAATTTTTTTTTTTTTTTTTACTTTTTAGTCGGCTTTTTTCCTCCTTTCACTGCCACGGTAATGTTTGGAATATTAACAGTCAAAATTTCGCCATCACGAACAAAAAAACAACGATAAGTCAAATCTCTATAGGTTGTCATTGTTATTATTGTCTTTTCATGGGGGGTCCGGAAAGGGGGGTCCGTAGAGGATCCGAGGACCGGTCCGTACAGGGGTCCGTTAACCAGGTCCGTAGGCGGGTCCATGGACTGGGGGTCAGTGTTTTCGGAACATCCGTGTTGTCCGCCATATTAGATTTCGATACATGAATGCGTTATTAGTGCGAGCAGGAAACTGGGAAAAAGTAGTCTTCGTAGGTGTCTATCAGTACGAAATTGCGAAAATTAATGACCTGCGAGGTCAAAAGCGAAAGCAATCAACCTTAGATCTTTTTTGCCAAGGAAAACGCAAAACGAATGAAGCCAAGTTTTTCTTGTTGTCTACTTATGTTCTGTGACGAGATGTGGACAAAACGTGGCCTAGGTCATGGCCCTACCCTGTGGCCTACCCTATGGCCTACCGGTGGTCAGATTTTTAAAAGGATAGCATTGCGGAAAACCTTTCAACGTTTTCCTGAGTCCTGTCCTACCAACGACTTTCTTCTGCTGTTTTGGCGGCCACATTCCTATTAAAATTTCTAATAAACCTTCTGATAGAATAAGGACATCAAGGAATAGAAGCCGCTTAAACGCAACTTTTGGGCATACATCATCCTATCAGCTCTCCTTTCAAATTAGTGCAATACTGGCCCTTTTTTTGGAAAAGCAAGTAAAGTTTGCGAAATGTTTACGACGGCGATGCGTGCGTGTCCCGGGGTGCTCGTTGCAAATTCAATATACTCTACAGCACTTAAGAGGCACTTAAAACATTAGCCTGGCAAGTAATGTTTGCGTTTTCCTACCTGGATATGCCCTCCGATATAACGCCGTTCATTAAATTTTTACACCAGCACTCCACTATATGTTACCAACTGACAGCCTTCATCGTAAAGCCGCCATTTTACATATTCTCTGCGAGCACGCAATATTGGCCCCTCCTCTCCCCTCCCCCTTAACTTACCGTTAGGTTGGGTGCTGTGATATTTGCAGTGTTTCGTTCCCTCGGACGTTGAAAATCGTGTTAGCGACCTCTTAGTATACCCTTTTCAGAGACAGATAATTGTACGCCAGCGTATTCGTTCGACTCTTACTGATTTTATTTTTATGTTCTTAAAAAACTGACCACCGGTAGGCCATAGGGTAGGCCATAGGGTAGGCCATAGGGTAGCCCATAGGGTAGGCCACAGGGTAGGCCATGGCCTAGGCCACGTTCTGTCCACACCCTCTGTGATGGAAAAACCGAAGATACTAGACCTTTGGACTGTTAGGCTTGTTCCCGTTACCGAGCGGATTAATTCCCGTTTACCGGTCTATTCCTTCAAGTATGTGCCAAGTTTACAAGTTGTCAAGTGGCAATATTTGCCAGGCTCATTAGCTCCAGAAAAACCACCAAAGAGATACAAAAATAATCATTCGACTTTTTGTTCATATGGTTGCATTGTTGAAATGTCGCTAATTCTTTCTTTGAGTAACATGGCTTTCACAGTATAATTGCAGCTTAATTCATTCCACTAATGTCTGAGGCCCCGTCCACACGTATCCGGATATTCTTGAATCCGCAACTTTTTCTTTCCAGATACGGCTATCGTCCACACGTATCCGGCGAATTTGCAAGCAAATCCGGATATTTTTTAATCCGCTCTCCAGAGTGGAAATTTTTTAATCCGATAACATTTTGGATACGTGTGGACGGTCGAATCCGGATATTTTTTGATACGATGACCTCACAAAATTGGCGCCAGTGTTTACCGCGCAGAGTTAAATATGACCGCCGATCAAAGGCAAATAGTGATTTACGAAGCGATCTAAAATACTGGCATATTTACTCTGGCAGGACTCCTAGTCAATGTTCTCCATAGATTTTGCGGCTTTGTACTCTATTGTCACGTTCAATAACAACTCTACCTCGTCGTCGCTCCATATGAATGATTATGGCTTGTTCCCCTCATTCTTCTTAGCTTTCTTGCCTGATTTCGACATGTTTTTAACTGTTAGAACTGGCGCACGTAAACTGAAACATTGAATTTCCGCCGCTACTAAATGCCATAGCGCATGCTCCATAACCAATGTATATAGAGTCATCCTGGGTACTAGAGGGAATCTGGAGTGAACCAGGATACGTGTGGACGGGCGAATTCGATTTGAATACGCTGTGATCACATAACGTGTGGACGCGGACATTTTCGCATCCGGAAAGAAAAAGTTGCGGATTCAAAAATATCCGGATACGTGTGGACGGGGCCTGAGTTTCATGGCCCAAAATGCCAGGTAAGGCGTTTTCCAGCGTTCCAGTTTTCAAAAATTTTCCGGGGAGCATGCCCCGGACCCCCCTAGAAACGATGGGCTGAGGTCCATCAAATGGGTCCTCCAAACCCACAACCGTCTTCTTTTCAAAAAACTCTGGCTACTTAAAAACTTAGAGAAAACCCTGAAAAAGTGACAAATTTTGAAAAGGAAAGTTGATTGTTTATTATGTTAACTATCAGTAGGGCATTGTTTGGTCTACAGTTGGTGGGTAAATGAACCATAGCTAAACCTTTTGCCAAGGAAAGACCAGCAGTCAGACCATAGGCATATATTTACTTTTTCTTTATTTTGTTAAGTTTGCTTATTATTAAGTGTACTGTGATAAATGGTTTTCACAAGCTGTGTTTGGTACATTTTCAGTCCTTACGAATCAGAATTATAATCACAAATGCTTACAAAGTCAGACAGCTTGTGATACCTCCAACCAAGAACAGTCAAGTCAATTTTTATTTACACTCGCACAAAATAATAATTGATCACAAATTAGTGTTTTAAATACCAAAAATCAAGAGATTGTGAAGGAAAAGAAATTTTCAATTGTAGGTTCATTGTGCAGAGTTTGGGACACCTAAATAGTAGGTGACCTAAACAATAATATGAGTAGAGGGAATTTAGATACAAAGTAGTTGTTTAAGATAAAAAGTGTGACTTCATTAGTTAAATAGTAGTTAAAGATAATATAATCGTAAGCCATTAGGAATCAGTAATAGCGTTTTAACCATCAGTCACAGAATTCTTGGTATATTGACGGAAACTGGAAAACAGCTTGATTTTCTTTCCATCAATAGATAAAGAATTCCAAAGTTTTGGAAAAAAGTGTAACTGGGAGAATGAATGCTATATTGAGCGGTAGGAACAGATTTAACAAACAGATTCTCAATCTGTGATTGACGTCTGTTATATGAACGAATAGAAGATACTGGGTTAAAAACAATTAATAAAAAAAAAGGGCTTAGTTCATGGTACCACTGATAAACAAAAGAGAGAATTTCAAGATGAATTATATCAGCGAATTTTAGGAGTTTGAGAGACTTCACTAATGGCTCAGAATGAGATCTAGGGTCAGAAAAAGTCATTATTCTGACGACTCGTTTTTGCAAACTCCTACATTGTAGTGTACAGTTTTATTGAGTGACTCAAATCTATTCAATGCAATCAAGTCATTATCAGTATAAAGTAGAGGGCAAAATTGCTTAATGCTGATTTACTGAAAGACTGGTTTCTTTCGTTTGGTATTGTCATACCACAATTAAAATTTAATTCAGCTGGTTTGTGCATCTAACTGTTCATTGACACTAACTGAACACTGAAATGGCAACAGAGCGTATTTTTGACCTCAATAGAAAAATGATATTTCCCTTTATGTTAAAAACAAGTAATTGCTTTTTTTCCTTGTAAAATTAAGGATAAATAAATTCACTTGTGGTTTCAGAAGTTTCATAAATTTCCCATGTAACTGTTGTCACTGTGCGCCTCTGACTATTTCTAAAACGGCTGAAAACATGATATTTAAATCCTTAATTTTACTCAACCCAATACTTATTGTCATGGCTTAATAATAGTTTTCTTTGCAGGTGAGACAAGATCTGTGCTTGGTAGACTGGAAAAAGTGCTTGATGCATCAAAAACAGCTGGCCTAAAACCATCTGCCCATAATACAACAATGCAGGTACATGAACATCATTTTTAAGAACTAGTCTCTGACAAACAATTTGGTAAATGATCCAATTTCAATCCCTCTTTTCCCTTTCGATTTTGCGTGCAGTTAGACACTCAAGGGGGTGTACCATTTAAAAGCTTTAGCATTCTTGATAATAATGGTTTTGAAAGAATGCTATGTTATGAGAAATGATGTCGATCAATTGATCAGAAGTAACTACAAACATATACCTCCAATCGTGTTAATATCAACCAAATAGCGATTGCCAGACCTTACTTCATGAGAGCTGGAGCAATCATAAATGCTATAACGATGTACTGCTATACTTCTCTGTCTATTGGAACATGTTATAGCTGGTTTTAGATACTCGCGTCCGCTGATTCACGCGAAATAATGATTAACGTTGGTAAAAACGTCGAACATCTGTCATAAACATGTACATTATTTACAATGCGATACTGTATTTCTCCGTGAAGTTTTTATTGGTCGCTCCAAAGAGGACTTCCACCTTTACTTTTTATAACGACATTTAAACATGGTGCCCGCTTCTGCCACAGCGCATAGGGGCTGCGTATCACGCCATGCTGGTGCGTGCTCGCGCGTGTGTGGAAAAACTAGTCTCCCGCATAATTACGCATTATTAGAAACTATCAGCCTTTATTAATTTGAATTTAAAATACTTCATGAATTTAAAAGCATTCCTTTTTGTGCAGCATGTTAATTGGTGCATCCCTACCCATGCTGTGTTCCAAAATATTTACCTAACCAAGGGGAAAACATGATTTCTCCATTTTGCTTTAATGTATTAAACTGATGTGCGTTAAAAAAATGGTGTCGGTGTTCACTCGTTGTGCTAAGCCTGGGTATAGTGCGTTAGTCAGTTGGTAGTATCAGAAATTGAACGAGTGAGTGAAGCAAACGAATGAGATTTCTGATAAAAAAAAGGAGGGCGTAAATACTGTAAGGACAGACTTTCCATTGTGTTTTCTGTTGATTCCACGAGCAGAGCAGACTTTACCATTTAGCTTTGGCTTCTTTAGGTCATTCAATAAGAGAAGTTTAGCTCTTTGTATTTCTATCTCATTGAGTTTTTCATTTAAGGAGCCCTTTTTGCCTAGTAGCATAAATTCTGCGTGAAAAATACTCCAGTGCAGTTTGTCCATGGGGGAGATTTGACCACATTCATTTACTTGTCTTTAGAGAAATTACTAATTAGAGAGCATTCGGAAGTCATCAGTCCTTTAGCCCTTCATTATGAGCGCTTCAGGTCAAGCTTTCCTCTTCCACGGAAAGACTTGAGACGAGTTAGGAGAGTTCTAAGGGGGTACGTTACCAAGCCACCGCAGTTGTAAGATGATATGTTTGCGAGCCATTAGAAAACGTGGATAGAAGTAAGGCAAACGTAGCCAGAAAATATTTGGAGACTGAAGCTTTATTCATGAAAGGGCTCTGTTTGGTTAGAAGCGCAAAATATATGAATGTCTTGCGTTTATAAGACGTATGTTTACAACATATGTTTGAATCGTTTATTAGATTGATATCATATTTTTCCCTGGAACGTATACGTCTCAAGTTGGCCATGCAACGGGTACGTATTAGGATCAGTTGGATTATAATTGTATACTTTATGTAATGTTTAGTCAAAGTTCTAAATCAGATCTTTTTGGGAAATGCATTCTCATGTATCTACTCATCGCGTTGTCTCTCTTCAAGATAGTTGCTGTTCAGATGAATGTATTCTTGAATTCACGAAGATGTCGTTCAGATTATCACTTGTAGTTAGCTTCAAAAGAGATATGTTAAAGCTTTATCGATGGGGTCATTGTGTTGTTTCAATCATGGGGCTAATTAAGATTATTTTCCAAGTAGTAAACTATTAGTAGGTTTTATTATGTTTACTGTGAATGATATTTCACATCTGTTAACATATGTTAGTTGGATCCTACACGCAAAGTGTCTTGAATTCAGGTTAATGAAGTTTAGACAGAAGTCCTGTTATCAGGGTCACAACGTTGTTCCATTTGCGGCACCTCTATCCACCTGGAAGTATTAATACACACAGTGTACTAGTTAGTGAATTGTAGTACAAGGCGATACTCCTCAGTTGTCTAGGTGAATGGAGTTTTGTCAAGGTTTCGATTTTTAATTTACTGAAGGTAGAGAACTGTTCCACTGACTTCAAGTTAAGGAAATTTAATGATGAATTCATGACATCCTGTTGTGAAGTCAGGATGACTTTTTCAGCCCAATGTTTTTCCTAAGCTAATACACCGGAGAGCACTCGGAAGTCATCATTCCTTTAGCCCTCCATTATGAGCGCTGCAGGTCAAGCGTTTCTCTGCCGCGGGAAGACTTGAGACGAGTCGGGAGAGGTCTGAAGGGGCACGTTACAGTGCCACCCCAGTCGTAAGAGGAGATGCTTGCGAACCACTAGTTAACCTGGATAGAAGAAAGGCAAACGAGGCCAAAAAAAAAATTTTGACTGATGGGGTTATTCAAGGAAGGGTTACATTGTTTAGAAGCGCAAAATATATGAATGTCTTGAGTTTATGAGACGCGTGCATTAGATTCACCATGCTTGAATCGTTGTTCATGAAATTTACGACTAGAAGATTAATTGGGGATGTGTTAAAAATTTTTGATAAGTGAAAGATTCTTAATCAAAATCATCTATTTAATAGTACCTTTTGGAAATGAACACCTATATTTTGATATGATGGTCACCGTTTCAAAAAGCAATCCAAGTTCAGTTTTCAGTTTTCAGCCATAATACGTATCGGATTTGTCGCTCGAGGAGTCAGATGGCGCTTACTCGTGGAGCTTCCGCGGCGCATCGGCTTCACTCCAATAGTTCCCGCAGCACGCTAACATTAATTTTTTTTAAATGAATTTTTTTTTTTTTGACTCGCGCAATGGACTTGGCCGAAAAGATGGTACTACTCGTGGTCTAATTTTTTTTTTTTTTTAATTTTTGAAGGTCCAAGAATTGTTCCGCTTCACGATCATGCCATCGGTACGTATTAAGTTCAATTATATTGTAATTGTATTTTTCATGTAAAGTTTAGTCAAAGTTCTAAATCAGGCCTTTTATGACAGTTCATAGTTGTGTGGCATATCCTATAGACTCGGTGCTGTACATATTAAGACGTCATTGGCATGGTGTGTAAAGATTATTGTTGCTGCTTTTCTTGAAAAGGCATGTGGAAAACTCAGTCTTTTGTTTGGGTTATCGTAATTTTTTTCATTTAAGGTGCCCTGTTCGCCCAGTGGCATAAATTCTGCGCACAAAATACTCCTGATATTCTCTTGCCACGAAGATCTACTGAGTGCAGTTTGCTCATGGGGATATTTGACTGCATTCATGTGCTTTTCTTTAAGGGAAATGCATTCTCACCTATCTTATGATTGTGTTTTCTCTCTTTAAGATAGTTGCTGTGCAGATGAATGCATTCTTGAATTTACGAAGATGTCATTCTCGTACATGTGTTCAGATTATCATTCGTAGTTGGATCAATTTACGTTTCTGGGCAATCCAACACGTTAATGAGGTATAGAGTATGAATAATTAATCGTACACTGTGGCAGTTTTAACAAGGACGATCAAGTAATCCACCTCGATTAACACCAATCGAGCTCGAAATAGAATTATCGGATCAATTGAATGATTAAAACATTAAAGCTCAGTAATGGAGCTGGAAATGAAACACGGCAGGGTAGGATTGATCCGTACAGTTTGATGATCCGAAGGCGGATAAGTAATCGAGCTCGATCTGTTTTGATCGAACTCATATTCTACCCATAGTCCTCATTCGAGCTCGTTTTCTGGCATGCACGGATTGGCGACAGTTTTTGTTTGGCTCCTCTCAATTTGGTCTCAAAATATCCAAATGAAAACGGGTTTTTTTTACGGGTCGTTGAACGTCTCTTCCCCTTAAAGTCCGCAAAACTAAAATCAAGCATGTTAAAATCTGGCAGTCCTTCCGGCGACATAAGATAACGCAAGCCATACTTAAAATCGGTAGTTTCTACAGCTTCGCTTGGATATTTTTTATACAAGATCAAGCTTTTTTTATGGAAGAATTTTTTACTTCTGCAATTGTCTCCTAATTGAATATAGAGCAACCATAAAATGCTTTAAGAGATTTTGCAATGCCTTGTCGTCTTGAGATATTTCAAACCTTTATTATTATTATAAACAGTATTATTAAAGCCATATTTCTTAGGAATATAATGAACAACTTGTTTAGAAAACATGTGATTCATTCTCTCTCCCAGAGCATCAAACAAAAGTTTTACTGATAGTAACAGATCCAGGAAAATCTTAAAGAGTAGTTAATTGTTACACCTAGGCAACTATGTATTTTGCAGTTTAGTCAAAATAAGGCCTATTTACTATAATACTTTCAACAATTTCCAAATAAAGTTCTTTATAATATCCCACCAAAAGTGAAAATCTTACTCTGGTATTCATTGAATATGAATGCCACCCATACAAGTCATCTGATGTTGCAAGGCATTCTGTAACTGCTCAAGAATATTTCTTGTCACCCAGCTAACCTACTCCACCACAACTAACTCTAATTCCATCTCCCTTTGGGGACATTTAAAGCGCTTCTATGATCAAAATTTGAGATATTCTAATGTTGTTTGTATCAGAGAGTATTCAATGGAAGATTAAGAAACATGTCTTTTGCTTTCGGATATCTGTCTTAGTTTTCTCGAAAAATTATTGTTTTATTCAAATTAGCTGAGATATCTTTTATTGGTATTTAACCACTAAATTTCGTTGAGATGACGTCACGATTTCCTAATTATGCATAACTTGACAATCTGAATATCTCTTGAACGGAAAGAGGTATATTTGGATAATGTAAACGAAATTTTTCTTCTAATCCAGTGCACTTATAATACATCAGAATGGCTTAGATTCGAGCGATACTAATCTCGTCATAGTAGCACTTTAGGTGGCCTACTTTGAAAAAACATCATGACTTTACTACAAATTTGCTTTCAAATTATTCTTGTGGTGACCGCTTTTCGAAATTAAACATCATACAAAAATTAAAACTGACTGGAAATGGTTGGCTATGTACACAACATCTATACGTTGTGATGTCAAAAACATTTAACGTTAAATACTCAAATAATAAATGACAAATTTTATTTCCAGCCGTCCGTTTTCATCGACAAAACTATTTATATCCACATCTCTACCCCACATCTCTCCTTCCTTCAATGTTATAGTCTCTGAAGTGAACACCTTCTCTTTTTCTGTTCCAGGCATCATTACAATCCTACAAAAACAACAATGTGAATAATTACTTATGCGAATTTCAAGTGAGGCGACTCAAATTTTTACATTCCACTAAACAATCTCCTTATCCAATTTTCTTTTGTGCGTTTTCGCTAATAAATTGCCTTGTCCCTTCGTTTCTCTTTCAGTATTTACAACCGTTTCATAGCCAATATTATACTTTTCTCACCTAATTTCTGCAGAAAATGGATGGGAAGCTGACAGTAGCTGAAGAAACAAACTGCCAGGATAGGTCAAGATTCCCCTCCACTTGTGTCCTTCGCATCTAAAGGCTTCACTTGTAATGGGCTCTTTTTTCGTTTCCTCTCCTCGCTGCCATACGCTTTCCGGGAAGTTTGTTAATTTCCACCGAAAGGAGGCAACCCTCTCCACCTGAACCATCACGTTTTCTGCTTGGCTCTTCTAAAAATTAATGGTAGCGTTACAAACTGCGGAAGTCGTGTTATCAAATAATTTTGAAATAGCACTAGATAGAAGCTCTTCCGATTATTTTTGTTTTATTTTCTGGTTGCCCATTATTAACCCAAGAAACCTCAATTCAATCTCCTTGCCTTGTTGTGTATGATTCTTCGCAATCGTCTTATCTCACTTGATTGAAGGACATGGTGAGATTTCGCTGCTTCCATCAAATGGCTGGTCATATCCTTTTTCTTAACGATTCTGTTGCAACCTAGGACCTTGCACTGTGTGGCTTTTTCCTGGCAATCGCTTAAATGAAGGGTTATATTAGTTCTGAAATGAAGAGAAAAAATTTATTTTAGGTGTTTTGTATTTGCATTTGTTTCTTTTATAACTACCGAATGGTGCGAAAAATAGGTAAAAAAATCTCACCTCAACTGTCAATTTTATCCGTTGCTGAAGTTTATTAACGATAAAACGATCGCTATTTGATTTGAGGGCACAACATAACACACACCAATGAATCCTAACCCTTTTTTTCCATGTATCCCTTTCTTCTGCCACTTAACAGAGTCGATTCCGGCATGAGGCGTGAATTTTGATTCTCTACGTGCCCGCATACATCTGTGGTAACAAAATGGCCTCGTGCATAAAGTGAAGGCCAAAATGAAATATCTGACTAGGCCATGAACATACCTTGGAAATACTCTCCCGCAATTCAGTGGACAAGGTATGACGGCATTGTCACATCTACCAGCACGGTGCTCTTCATACACTTCCCAACTCACATATTTTTTGCATTGAGAACATGAAACCTTCCTCTTCGTGCATAATAGAGCATGGGAAGGCATTTCCTGGCGTGGTATCTTTATTTGGCATCCAATATTATGACATGGTATGGGTAGTTTCGCGCAGTTGGCAAAATGCTCCGCAGCATTTCCATAACCTCCCTTCCAACCACAGCCAGCACTAAGGCACTCCACCGCCAAGGAACTGGTTACGTGGTCGAGTGCGATGTTTACACCTATTGATGCTGCTTGAAAGCCTTTTCTACACATGGGGCATTTGGGCAATTTCGCTTTCTTTACCAATTCTGTTATACATTCGCGGCATCCAGAGTGGCCACAAGTTAAACTGACAGGCTTTAGCATAGTGTTGTAACTGAAACAGTAGGAGAATCCACCCTTGGAATTGATTGTCATTGCAGCTACTCTATTCCAACGAATACCTGCCATTTCTTTCTTATCATACTCACCAAATCGAACAGACTAATTGCTGTTCTACCGGGACTGTAAAGCGACAGTTAAACGCTGCCTCTGGTCTTGTCTGAGTCATTATTTATATTTCTACAATTATCCAATTCTTCTCTCTCCGGTTTCGTGGGAACTGTTAACCTAAGTAAAAACGTGGCCAGAAAGAAACCAAGCTCTTTCATTACCCAGATAAAAATATCCTTTTGTCTCGTTGACAGTCGCTCAACAATACAATTCCGGAAATGCATGAAATTAATTACCGATGATTTTATGAATATTTTCTCACATTGAACGGTGTTAGGTGTTGCGTTGATCTTTCTTCGTTGATTGCTTGTGCTATCAGTTTCTACCAAAAATATTTTCGTTGCACAATTTTTCTATGAGAACCATTCCATTGCCATCATGCTTTTAAACGAGCTGATCGCACTGGGACAAGGAGCGCGATCTGTTATCATCCAGTGGCTTCCAAGACGCCGTTTGCTTCCAGGTCCACTTCATTGCGCTCATTGCAATCAGGGCATGGAGTTAATTAGAAGAAACGACAACCACGTTGATGCATTCCAGTGGTAGGTCAATCATACCAGGATTAGTTACTGCGGACTGATTATCAAAGAAATACGATTTGATTTACTCCCCTTTTGCTGAACAATACAATTCCTCTCAGGTAATTCAACAGACCCAGTTCGCGAATGTCCATCATTTTTTTGTTTCCTCATAATTTATTACAGGCGGTCGAAATCTCCTTCATTATCCGCTTTCTTACTGAGTTTCTGCCTAGTTAGGACTCGTTTTATTTTACGTTAGCACTTACATCTTATCGGCTTCTTGTTATTGACGATAGCCGACAATCAAGCGGGAGTGGCAATGCTACAAATGGCTACACGCGGCTCACCGTGGGAGTGAACCATTTGCTGTGTGCAACGATTCTTAGCACCGCCTACGTATACCTTGTGAACCAAGTAATTCAACATCTCACTCGTACTTGTGTGCCTTTTTATCTCACAGGCGATGCGGGGGGTGTTCTAAAAAAAAAAAGCCTAAGGACGAACAGCTTCTTTGCTGAGTTTTCCAAAGTGCCGATAGCTACTCTCCTCTTGGCCATCTTTTATTTTACACAAGATGACCCTCAGCAAAGAATTGTCCGGGCACTAGGCATAAACGCCAGCTTAGTATCGAAGATAGTCAGACGCCTGCAAGATGTTTGTTCTGTTGATCTGCTAAACAGACCAGTTGTTCCATTTGGAGGACCCGGATACGTGGCTAAGTGCGACGAAAGCAAATTTACTCACAGGGCGATGGTAACCTGAAATGAACCTGATAATCAACATCACACATATCTTATTTTCTAAACGGAAATCTATAGGGGTGGTTTGTTAACCATTTCGAAATAATCTCATTTGCAGTACAACAGAGGAAGAAGGGCTGCTCGTGATGCTTGGGTGTTTGGGATAGTATCCGTTGATCAAAGTCCTTCCAGAGGGTATTTTCAAGTGGTTGCAAGAAGGGATGCGGCCACTCTCTTACCCATTATACAGCGTTGCCCTCTACCGGGCACTGAAGTGCATACCGACGACTGGGCAGCTTACAATCGATTGGCTACCTTACCTAACGTGGCTGCACATCATGTTGTTGTTCATGCGTACAATTTCGTTGATCCACGAACAAGTGTGCACACCCAGGAGGCGGAATCTGCGTGGGCTCAGCTTAAACTGGGACGCAACAGAAGGAAAGGTGTTCGTAGAGACGATCTGCAATCATACCTCGATGGGCAAATGTGGCGACAGTGGAGAGGCAGCAGTTTCGACACGGTCATGGAGAACTTTCTGGCCATTCTACCATTGCAGTTTCAAACAGATACTCCTGTTTTTAAGTTTTTTTAATTCTTTTCTTTTATGTTTACGACTTTTCGTTTAAGGGATTACAGTTGTACATCGGCGATTACCATTTTATCCACGATTAGATCCTGTTGCTTAAGGCCGGATTAACGCTAATCAAAGATAACACTCCTGGCGATGATAAAAATAAAAACAAAATGGGCTATTTGATGTATGTTTCTTTGGCGGGAGAAAAGATAGGAACCAAAGGCAGTTTAGGCACACCGGGTGTACGATTGGCCTATTCCTAACACAATAGAGTCAACGTTTCAAAGAATTTCTACATTTCTCTGCAAAATTGTAAAACTTTGAAACGTTGGACCTTCACCGTTGCTCCCTTATAAATTACTACAAAATCGACTACAAATCGTTTGTTTTTGTGGGACCTTTAATTTATCCTGAGGAGCCTTACAAGCCGTATGGTGGTGTTTGGGTAAAAACACCACAAATAAAGGGATTTCCAGCAATAGTTACCGATCTTTTTCCCTGATCTCTCTTCATTCTATTCGCGTGCACTAAAGTTATCTCCGACTACTTAAGGTAACACTTCACCCTCAATAACGCCCTTGATGGCTCATTAATTACGCCGGAATTTATTGCGCTTCTGCATTAAGGCGCTGTTACACCAGGCAATTTCTCACTCTTACAACTTATCTCGCAAACAAGTTACCTCAATGGTGTTACACTGGGCCACGTTTCCTGCAACCTACACTGGGCAACGTTTCTGGAGCTACTGCTCATTAATGTCTTTTCAAAATCACCGTCTCCTTTCGGTGGTGTATTCAATGAAACACCTGCTTTAGCGCATTCCAATTATGGCGCAGATAACCCAATTCGTACTGAATATTTAGTTTGTTTATTCTATGAAATACGAAAAGGCCGCGATATCAGCCTTTAACGTGAGATATCATTTAGTCCTGTTCAGTTTACATTAGGTTAGGGAGCACATCACAATACCCTAAGGTCGTTTTATTTTTTTTCCATTTTGCTCTCCATTGCGTGCGCGTGGATTTCATCAAGTGAAAATCAGGGTTTCCCAGCATGTCCTGTCATCGTACCAATCAGGTGTCAGTCTGAGGTCCATTTCGCGCTTATTTTCTCTTTTATCTACGTTGTTGCTGTAGCCACCGTGTTCTATTACCACTTATGCTTGAGTTGCTTTATTGTTCTTATCTGCTGAGACAAAAATTTGGTTTTAACGTTGACCAAAGGTTTGCGGCATAATCTTCCCTCAAACAGCTATTTAGCTTTTGACATGGTATCCCCTGTTGCCTTTCGTTATTAGAGATCGGGTTGATAATGATATTAACAATTATATCTTTATTTTTCTTGCCGATACGCGCTTAGAGTTCTTTTCAATTCCCTCAAATTGTTCATAGAGGTAAGTTCTTTGGTAAACTGGTGAAATTATATCACTCTCCGGACGCGGGTTTTGCATTTTCTACAGTATTTCATTGCGAATCTCAAAGTTAGCTTCTCCACCCTATGCCTAAATATTATGTACTCACTCTGGACAAATTTACTCTTTTTCCACTTTTTGCTATCACGATGGCGTTTCAAGAAAAGCAGGAGACTCACGCTTGTTCCACAAATCGCCGTTTTGGGGTGTTTCGTGAATTTTAGTGATTCATTGGTATGGTAGATATATTGGGAGGGGGGAGGGTTAAATACAGTTTTAAAAATACAATTTTTATTTGGCCTGTACAGCCCCCAAAATGATCCCGACCCTGAAATGATCCCCAACCCTGAAATGATCCCCAAATCGACCCTGAAATGATCCCAACCCCGAAACGACCCCCATTTTTCTTTTTGTCAACCCCGAAATGACCCCCAAGGAATTAGGGAATGTTGATTAAACATAGGACTGTTGATTGCTTTTTTGTTCTTTGTGGTAATGCTGCAATCCTTTCATTTATTTTTATTCTTACGAAGTATCAAACAAAGGGAAACTACAGTACACCACAGTTAACTCGAAGTCTTAAGGGTAACGAAAAACTGCTTGAGTTAGCGGAGTTTCCAGTTATCGGGGTCGAATTCAATTTTCCAGGTTAATAATTTATAGCTTATTGATTTTCAGCACTTCGGTATACAATGCAGTGCAAATTAGGTTTATTTAACGAGAAACTAATACATTTGTACCAACTGTAAAAATTATGCATTCTTACTACAATGCAATAATGTGCATGTAACTTATTTAATACACTTAATTTATGTTCCCTTTTGCGTCGGGGTCGAGAGCATATCGTATGTATTTGTGCAGACATTCCAATGGACACATGTTTACTGCACTGTGACACTTTTCTTCATGTGACAGCAAAGACCCCACATCAGGAATGACTCTTACGATCGATAAGTAACTTTCAGTTTCATTCCGCCTTTCATAAAAAACATTAGTTAGCTTCAGCGCATCTTTTGCCAAATTTTCCTATTCTTAGTTTAATTTATCCTCTTTTAGTTGTTAATATCGGCGCCATAAATCAGTTTATTACATACGAAAAAATGCTTTTACTTTCCCTCATTTTCGAGCAATCCACATTCCCATGTTTAATCCACATTCCCATGTTTAATCAACTCTAATTCATTTCGGGGTCGACAAGAAGAAAAATGGGGATCATTTCCGGGTCGATTTGGGGATCATTTCAGGGTTGGGGATCATTTAGGGTTCGGAATCCTTTCGGAGGCTCTACAGGCCTTTTTTCCGGTATCCGCTATGGTTAGAAGTCATGTGTTGAAATGCCCACCTTCGTAAGGCTCCACCATGTTCTAGAGATATTTTCGAAAATTTCCGACTAGCATCCC